>NC_067405.1:3250780-3268280 GCF_009764475.1 Pristis pectinata | reverse complement strand
CAGCTATTGTTCTTCATCCATAGATACAGAGACCAGCAGTCAGTGTTTTACACTCTCTCTCTCTCTCCGCCTCCCTGTCTCTCTATGAAACAGCCAGTACACTCCAGTTTCACTTGCCGAAGTCAGATAACGCCACACACACACACACTACTACACTACTGTCCAGGTGCCTTAAAGGGACATTCACCAAGTAATGACCTGGCTAGTAACACAAGATACAGTGAAAAGCTTTTATTTCTGTGCCATCCAGACAGATCCATCGAGGCAGTAAAAAGGAAAACAGAATGTAGAATATTGTGTTACAGCTAGAGAAAAAGTGTAGTACAGGTTGACAATAAGGTGCAAGGGCCCCAACGAGGTAGATTGGGAGATCAAGAGTTCATCTTTTATCATATGAGAGGTCCGTTCAAGAATCTGATAACAGTGGGATAGAAGCTGTCCTTGAGCCTGGTGGTACGTGCTTTCAGGCTTTTGTATCTTCTGCCCGATGGGAGGGGGGAGAAGAGAGAATGTCCGGGGTGGGAAGGGTCCTTGATGATGTTGGCTGCTCTTCCGAGGCAGCGGGATGTGTAGACTGAGTCAGTGGAGGGGAGGCTGGTTTGTGTGATGAACTGGGCTGCGTCCACAACACTCTGCAATTTCTTGTGGTTGGGCAGAAGTTAGCCTGACAGAGCAAGCTCGAAGGGAAAAACAGCTCGTGGCTGATATTTATGTTCTTATTACTTTGTCTATCCCAGAGCTTCTGGTATTCCAGAGACACCAACAGGTGACCACCATTCTCACTGGGCCTGGGATCTGGAAATACCCCCCCAACCACACCACCCCCCGGCCCTGGAATCTTTCCACTTCCCTCTCTTTAAAGCTTCATCTTATAAAGTCTCTTCTTTGACTTGACATCCAGTTTGCCCTTGGATCCTGTTGGGTCCACTTCACTACATTATATGCTACTAAAGCAGGCACGGTAGTGTAGCGGTTAGCGTAACGCCAGCGACCCGGGTTCAATTCCCGCCACTGCCTGTAAGGAGTTTGTACGTTCTCCCCGTGTCTGCGTGGGTTTCCTCCGGGTGCTCCGGTTTCCTCCAACATTCCAAAGACACACGGGTTAGGAAGTTGTGGGCATGCTATGCGGGCTGCCCCCAGAACACTCTACGCAAAAGATGCATTTCACTGTGTGTTTTGATGTACATGTGACTAATAAAGTCTCTATATCTATCAATCTTCAGATCAAGGTCCAAACCAGCATGATAAAAGAACAACATAGAACATCGAACACTACATCACAGTACAGGCCCTCCGGCCCACAATGTTGTGCCGACATTTTATCCTGCTCTAAGATCTATCTAACCCTTCCCTCCCACATAGCCCTCCATTTCTCTATCATTCATGTGTCTATCTAAGAGTCTCTTAAATGTCCCTAATGTAGCTGCCCCCACAACCTCTGCCGGCAGTGCGTTCCACACACCCACCACTCTCTGTGTAAAAAACTTATCCCTGACACCCTTCTTATAACTTCCTCCAATCACCTTAAAATTATGTCCCCTCGTGTTAGCCATTGCCGCCCTGGGGAAAGGTCTCTGATATGATAAGATGAATAACAAGAGAACCTTTCGCCCCTCTGAAGCTTTACAGCTTCCTAATAATCACTACGGTGATGTGGGTCATAGTCATAGAATCACACGGCACAGAAACAGGTCCTTCGGCCCAACTGGTCCATGCCGACCAAGATGCCCATCTCAGCTGGATCCATTTAGCCCATACCTCTCTAAACATTTCCTACCCATGTACCTGTCTAAGTACCTTTTAGATGTTGTTAATGTACCTGCCTCAACCACTTCCTCTGGCAGCTCGTTCCATATACCCACCACCCTCTGGGTTAAAATGTTGCCCCTCAAGTTCTTATTAAATCTTCCCCCTTCTCACCTTAAACTTATGCCCTCTAGTTCTTGGTTCCCCAACTCTGGGAAAAAGGCAGTGTGCATTCACCCTATCTATGCCCCTCATGATTTTATACACCTCTATAAGATCACCACTCAGTCTCCTATGCTTCAATGTAAAAAGTCCCAACCTGCTCAACCTCTCTCCATAACTCAGTCCCTCGAGTCCTGGCAACATCCTCGTAAATCTCCTCTGCACTTTTTCCAGCTTAATGGCATTTTTCCTACAGCAGGGTGACCAAAACTGAATGCAATACTCCAAATGTGGCCTCAAGTGGGTCACTAATTTTGGAACACCTAAACCCCCATCACAGGCCTTGAATTGGAATTGGTTTATTATTGTCACATGTACCGAGGTACAGTGAAAAACTTGTCTTGCACACCGATCGTACAGATCTACTCATTACACAGTGCATTGAGGTAGTACAGGGTAAAACAATAACAGAATGCAGAATAAAGTGTCACAATTACAGAGAAAGTGCAGTGCAGGCAGACAATAAGGTGCAAGGTCACAAGGAGGTAGATTGTGAGGTCAAGAGTCCATCTTATCGTACTAGGGAACCGTTCAATAGTCTTATAACAGCGGGGTAGAAGCTGTCCTTGAGTCTGGTGGTACGTGCTTTCAGGCTTTTGTATCTTCTGCTCAATGGGAGAGGGAAAAGCTTTTCATACAAACCGATCATACAGGTCAATTCATTACACAGTGCAGTTACATTGAGTCAGTACAGAGTGCATTGATGTAGTACAGGTAAAAAACAATAACAGTACAGAGTAAAGTGTCACAGCTACAGAGAAAGTGCAGTGCAATAAGGTGCAAGGTCACAACAAGGTAGATCATGAGGTCATAGGTCATAGTCCATCTCATTGTATAAGGGAACCATTCAATAGTCTTATCACAGTGGGGTAGAAGCTGTCCTTAAGCCTGGTGGTACGTGCCCTCAGGCTCCTGTATCTTCTACCCGATGGAAGAGGAGAGAAGAGAGAATGTCCCGGGTGGGTGGGGTCTTTGATTATGCTGGCTGCTTCACCAAGGCAGTGAGAGGTAAAGACAAGAGTCCAAGGAGGGGAGGCTGGTGTCCGTGATGTACTGGGCTGTGTCCACAACTCTCTGCAGCTCTCTTGCGGTCCTGGGCAGAGCAGTTGCCGTACCAAGCCGTGATACATCCAGATAGGATGCTCTCTGTGGTGCATCAGTAAAGTTGGTGAGAGTCAAAGGGGACCAAACCAAATTTCTTTAGCCTCCTGAGGAAGTAGAGGCGCTGCTCTTCTGGCCGTGGCATCTACTTGATTTGACCAGGACAGGCTGTTGGTGATGTTCACTCCCAGGAACTCCAAGCTCTCAACCCTCTCGACCTCAGCACCATTGATGTAGACAGGTGCATGTACACTGCCCCCTTTCCTGAAGTCAATGACCAGCTCTTTTGTTGACATTGAGGGCAAGGTTGTTGTCATGACACCATTCCACAAAGCTCTCTATCTCCTTCCTGTACTCCGGCTCATCGCTGTTTGAGATACGGCCTACAATGGTGGCATCATCTACAAACTTGTAGATGGAGTTAGAGCAGAATCTGTTTCCGTGATGCACTGGGCTGTGTCCACAACTCTCTGCAGTTTCTTGCGGTCCCGGGCAGAGCAGTTGCCGTCCCAAGCCGTGATGCATCCAGGAGGTGTAAGATTTCTTTAAGGAACCCTAACAACATAATCCATTCAAAGATTTTGAGATGCCCTGTTTAAAACTAAACTATAATATAATTGAGACATCATAAACATTCTGAAAACATCAACTTTTTGGGTAGGTTTTAATCTGACCTTCCCTAAACTAGACGACTGATTGGTTAGTTTAAGGGTCAATCCTAGCCCCCAAATATTTCTCAAAGGACCCAGGATCGATAAATCTGATTCAGCCTCATTTAGCGACAAGCAATCTGCTGGAGCAACTCAGCGGGTCGAGCAGCATCTGTGGGAGGGAAGGAACTGTCAACGTTTCGGGTCGAAACCCTGCACCAGGTGTGTGTTGCTCCAGATTCCAGCATCTGCAGTCTCTTGTGTCTCCTCAGCCTCATTGATCTTCTATCTCCCTACATTACTGTACATAAAATTCTTGTACTTGTAGGTAATGTCTAACCCAGCCGACTTTATATGCTATTATACACTTGTATATTTTATACTTGTCATAGAACATAGAACATAGAAAACCTACAGCACAATTCAGGCCCTTTGGCCCACAAAGCTGTGCCGAACATGTCCCTACCCTAGAAATTACTAGGCTTACCCATAGCCCTCTATCTTTCTCAGCTCCATGTACCTATCCAACAGTCTCTTGAAAGACCCTATCGTATCCGCCTCCACCACCGTTGCCGGCAGCCCATTCCACACACTCACCACTCTCTGAGTAAAAAATTACCCTGACATCTCCTCTGTACTACTCCCCGGCACCTTAAACTGGTGTCCTCTTGTGGCCAGCAATTCAGCCCTGGGGAAAAGAGCAATACAGCACCGATACAGGCCCTTCAGCCCAACCAGTCCATGCCAACCATGGTGCCCACCCAGCTAGTCCCAATTTCCTGCATTTGGCCCATGTTCCCTCCAAGCCCCACCCCTCCATGTACCTATCCAAGTGCTTCTTAAATGATACATCTTCTAAGAGACTTTTAAGGGTCTTTTAAGAAACTGTTGGATAGGTACATGGAGCTGAGAAAAATAGAGGGCTATGAGTAAGCCTAGTAATTTCTAGGGTAGGGACATGTTCGGCACAGCTTTGTGGGCAAAAGGGCCTGAATTGTGCTGTAGGTTTTCTATGTTTCTAGGTCTATGTTTCTATACTGTTGTACCTGCCTCACCCACTTCCTCTGGCAGCTCGTTCCATATACCCACCACCCTCTGGGTTAAAATGTTGCCCCTCAGGTCCCCTTTAAATCTTTCCTCTCTCACCCTAAACCTATGCCCCCTAGTTTTGGACTCCCCCACCCTGGGGAAAAGACTGTTACCATCCACCTTATCTCTGCCTCTCATAATTTTAAACACTTCTATAAGGTCGCCCCTCATTCGCCTACATTCCAAGGAATAAAGACCCAGCCTGTCCAACCTCTCCCTATAACTCAGGACCTCGAGTCCTGGCAACATCCTCGTAAATCTTCTCTGCACTCTTTCCAGTTTAACTGCGTTTTTCCTATATCAGGGTGACCCAAACTGTCCACAGTGCTCCAAGTATGGCCTCAGCAACGACTTATACAACTGCAACATAATGTCCCAACTCCTGTACTCAGTGCCCTGACTGATGAAGGCCAGCATGCTAAAAGCCTTTATCACCACCCATCCACCTGTGACACCACTTTCAACAAACTATGCACTTGTACTCCTAGGTTCCTCTGTTCCATTACACGCCCTACGCTGTGTAAGTCCTACGCTGGTTTGACTTTCCAAAGTTCATCACTTCACACTTATCTGTATTGAAATCCATTTGCCACTCCTCAGCCCACTTCCCAAACTGATCAAGATTCCCCTTTAATCTATGATAACCTTCTTCACTATCGACAACCCCTCCCAATTTCGTGTCATCCAAACACACGAAGTATACAACTGTATGTACCACTATATGCTTGTAAGTCATTATATAACCAAGCCATCTTTTAAATATTAATCTGTAAAGCTGAGCTGAAACAATAATAAATGCAGGTTATTGTTGCTCAGTGTTACGACGGACGTGTGCCTGACCTTCCCCTCCTCTGGAGCTGCCCACTGAGGTTCTGACTGGTCACTCTAAAATCTCCACTCCAACAACACCTGACAGCTGTCAAAGCTGTAAATGATCTTAGAACTTTTTAAGATATTAGGGAGGCATTTAAAAATAGTGAACATTGACGTCAATTAAACCAATTATTTAAAATGTACTTAATTAAAGTAGGGAGCCTCTGACCTGACTTATGGAAATTCAACTTTACACAAATTCTGCCAGATATTTTAAAGCATTTTTAAAGCTAGTAATAAGTTTCATGGTGCTCACTAATGACTGGATATATTCCATTAGTTTAATGATGGTGTTAGGGTAATTATTCAATGAAATGAAAGAATTATAACAAGTGCATAAGAAAAGCAAGGGAACATGCCTCAATGACTACCGACCAGTGGCTCTGACATCCACCATCATGAAGTGCTTTGAGAGGTTGGTCATGGCACACATCAACTCCAGCCTACCAGACAACCTGGACCCATTGCAATTCACCTATCGCCGAAACAGGTCTACAGTGGATGCCATCTCCCCGGCCCTTCACTCAGCTCTGGAGCATCTGGACAGTAAGGACACTTACGTTAAGACTATTGTTTATTGACTACAGCTCTGCCTTCGATACAATAATCCAAGCAAGCTTGTCACCGAACTCCGAGACCTAGGACTCGACACCTCCCTCTGTAACTGGATCCTTGACTTTCTAACAAACAGACCACAATCAGTGAGGATAGGCAGCAATACTTCCAGCACGGTAGAAGAAGGGGACCTGGGAATACAGATCCATAGTTTCCTGAAAGTGGCATCACAGGTAGATAGGGTCGTAAAGAGAGCTTTTGGCACTATGGCCTTCATAAATTAGGGAACTGAGTACAGCAGTTGGGATGTTATGTTGAAATTGTACAAGATGCTGGTGAGGCTGAATTTGGAGTATTGTGTGCAGTTGTGGTCACCTACCTACAGGAAAGATATCAATGAGCTTGAAAGAGTGCAGAGAAAATTTACGGGAATGTTGTCTGGACTTGAGGACCTGAGTTACAGGGATAGGTTGAATAGGTTAGGATCTTATTCCCTGGAGTGCAGGAGAATGAGGGGAGATCTTATAGAGGTATACAAAATTATGAGGGGTATAGATAGGGGGAATGCATGCAGGCTTTTCCCCCCAGGTTGGGTGAGACTAGAACAAGAGGTCATGGGTTTAGTGAAAGGAGAAATCTGAGGGGAAACTTCTTCACTCAGAGGGTGGTGCGAGTGTGGAACGAGCTGCCAGTGGAAGTTGTGGATGCGGGTTCAATTGTAACACTTAAGAGAAGTTTGGATAGATACATGGATGGGAGGGGTTTGGAGGGAGATGGTCTGGGTGCAGGTAGATGGGACGAGGCAGAAGTTGAGGTCGGCATGGACTAGATGGGCCAAAGGGCCTGTTTCTGTGCTGTAGTACTCTGACTCTATCAGGTTCTTGACCAACCTGCACAATCCTAACCCTACCTCAGCAACGGAACACTACAGACCACCTCTTGCATTGCCGTGGACTTGTCTCTGATTGTGTCAATCCAGAGCCAAGTCTTTCCTGACGGGAGGGGGAGAAGAGGGAATGTTCAGGGTGGGGGTGTGGGTCCATGATTATCTTGGCTGCTTTCCTGAGGCAGTGGGAAGTGTAGACGGAGTCAATGGAGGGGAGGCTGGTTTGTATGAGGGACTGGGCTGTGTCCACAATGCTCTGCAGTGTTGGGTCATACATCTCTGCACCAGAGGCCATTGCACCCATCATGTCTGCTCTGTGAGTGAGCTCTCAGTCTGCTGCCCTGCTCTCTCTCCACCCGTTCCCTCCTCCCACTTACCGTTGAGTCTGCTGCCACTGGCCATTCAGGCAGTGCATCCTATCTCACAACGTGAGGGCACGCATGGCCACAGGAGGTGAGTGACAGGTCAGGAGCCCCGTGACCCTAGTTCAAACCCCACCACAGAGGAAGTCCACCATCCTGACCCAGTCTGGCCTGAGAGAGACTCCAGACACCAGCAGTTGATCCTTGAATGCCCTTGAAGTGACCCAACGAGCCACAATTCAGGGGCAATTGGGGAGTAGGGAATAAATGCCAGCAGCACCCAGATGCTCAACGCCTTGAACATTTGAGCTTTGGTTTATAACTTGCCTTTTCCAGAAAAGGTTCTTTTTCAGAGGTTAGATGAATTAGTTGCCAACCTCGACCCCTCGTTTCAAGTGGAGACTATTTGGATTCCATTTCTGTAATCTCTGTTCCTTGAAGAAAAGGAAATTGGAAAGCTTGTGGCCAAATTATCTGTTATAGTAACTAGTGATAGGTGTGGTCTACTAAAAATTCTTGTCTTCCTGTCAGAATCAGGTTTATTATCACTGACGTATGATATGAAACTTGTTGTGTTGCAGCAGTGCAGTGAAAGACGCAACCTATAAATTAAAAAACTAAATAGTGCAATAAGAAGAAATAACGAGGTAGTGTTCGTGGACCGTTCAAAAATCTGATGGCGGAGGGGGAGAAGCTGTTTCTGAATCGTTGAGTGTGGGTCTTCAGGTTCCTGTACTTCCTCCCCAATGGTAGTGACGAGAAGAGGGCATGTCCTGGTCCTTAGTGAAGAATACCACCTCTTGAAGATGTCCTCGATGGCAGGGAGGGTTGTGCCTGTGATGGAGCTGGCTGTAGTCTTTTGCAATCCTGTGAATTGGAGCCTCCACACCAGGCTGTGATGCAACCAGTCAGAATGCTCTCCACTGTACATCTTTAGTACACCCATATTTGCAAGATTCTTTGGTGACATACCGAATCTCCTCAAACTCCTAATGAAGTAGAGCCACTGGCTGCCACCTTCATGATTGCATCAATGTGTTGGACCCAGGATAGATACACCCAGGAACTTGAATCTACTCACCCTTTCCACCGCTGACCCCTCAATGAGGACTGGTGTGTGTTCTCCTGACTTCCCCTTCCTGAAGTCTACAGTCAGTTCCTTGGTCTTGCTGACGTTGAGTGCGAGGTTGTTGTTGCGACACCACTCAACCAGCCGATCTATCTCACTCCTGTACACCTCCTCATCGCCATCTGAGATTCTGCCAACAACAGTGGTGTCATCAGCAAATTTATCAATGACATTTGAGCTGTGCTTAGCCACACAGTCATGAGTGTAGAGAGAGTAGAGCATTGGGCTAAGCACGCATCTTGAGGTGTGCCTGTGATTGTCAGCGGGAGGAGATGTTATTACTGGTCCGCACTGACTAGTCTCCCTATAAGGAAGTCAAGGATCTAGTTGCAGAGGGAGGTACAGAGGCCCAGGGGATGATGGTGTTGAACACTGAGCTGTAATCAATAAACAGCAGCCTGACATGCGCCTTGTGGTTCAATTCATGTCTCTGCTGTCCAACCTCCCGTCTCCTCAATCCAACCCCTTCCGGATTTTGAATGCCCCCACTAAACCTCCCCATAACCTTCCCTGTTCTGGGGGAACAGCCCCATCTTCTGTCTCTCCACAGAAGTGAAGCCTCTCATCCCTAAGATTGTGGCAGTAAATCCCCTCCAAGGATGCCCTTCCCAAGATCCAGGGCCCAGATAGTGGAACGAGGATCCAGGTGAAGACCTTTATGCCTTACGAACATATGGCAGGAACGCTGGCCTTCATCAGTCAGGGCATTGAGTTTAGGAGCTGGTAAGTTATGTTGCAGTTGTATAAGATGGTGGTGAGGCCGCACTAGGAGCACTGTGCACAGTTTTGGTCACCCTGTTATAGGAAAGACGTTATTAAACTAGAAAGAGCGCAGAAAAGATTTACCAGGATGTTGCCCGGACTTGGGGGCCTGAGTTACAAGAAGAG
Organism: Pristis pectinata; assembly: GCF_009764475.1. Lineage (NCBI taxonomy): Eukaryota > Metazoa > Chordata > Chondrichthyes > Rhinopristiformes > Pristidae > Pristis > Pristis pectinata. The sequence goes on along the minus strand of NC_067405.1, from coordinate 3,258,779 downwards.
ATTGTGTAGACTAGAACTTTATTCCCTGGAACGTAGGAGATTGAGGGGTGATCTGATAGAGGTGTATAAGATCATGAGGGGCATAGACAGGGTGAAAGCACACAGTCTTTTTCCCAGGGAGGGGGAGCTATAAACAAGAGGGCAGAGGTTTAAGATCAGAGGTGAGAGATTTAAAAGGGGACATCAGGGGCAGCTTCTTCACACAACGTGTGGTGCGTATTTGGAACGAGCTGCCAGAAATAGTGGTTGAGGCGGGCACATTAGCAATGTTTGAAAGACATCTAGGTAAGTCCATGGATAGGAGAGGTTTAGAGGGCTATGGGCCAAACGTGGGCAGATGGGACCAGCTCGCTGGGCAACACAGGGACGAGTTGGGCCAAAGGGCCTGTTTCCATGCTGTATGGCTCTATGAAAAGTCTGTAGATTCAGAGACTAACCAATGATTTGTACAACTGTAACATGACTTCCCAACTCCCATACTCAATGCCATGGCTGATGAAGGCAAGCATAACATATGCCTTCTCCACCACTGTCTACCTGTGTCGCCACCTTCAGGGACCTATGTACCTGTAGTTCAGGGTCTCCCTGTTCTACAATACTCCCCAGGACCCTGTCATTTACTGTGCAAGTTCTGGCCTGGTTCAACGTCCCAAAATCCATCGCTTTGCACTTGTCTGAGTTAAACTCCATCTGCCGTTCCTTGGCCCACTTTCCCAGTTAACCTTGGACAACCTTCTTCACTGTCCACCACACCACCAATTTCGGTGACATCAGCAAACTTGTAAATCACAACCTCTTATGTTCTTGTCCAAATCTTTGATCTGTATGAGAAACAATAAAGATCAACCCACTGAGTTCCCCAGCAGATTGTTTGTTGCTCCAGATTCTGGCATCTGCAGTCTCTTGTGGCTCCAAAGTACTTTCTTGCTTTGTTCTGTAGGCCCTGTTAATGGAGCCAATGACCAACCAGCCTTTCCAAATCCTCCACCTTCAATCCTGAAGAAGGGTCTCGACAACAACCTCTCTCTCAACGTCGGCAAGACCAAGGAACTGATTGTGAACTTCAGGAAGGGGAAGTCGGGAGAACACACACCAGTCCTCATTGAGGGGTCAGTAGTGGAAAGGGTGAGCAGCTTCAAGTTCCTGGGCGTCAACATCTCAGAGGATCCATCCTGGGCCCAACACATTGATACAATCACAATGAAGGCACGTTAGTGGAGTTTGAGGAGATTCGGGATGTCACCAAAGATTCTTGCAAATTTCTACAGATGTACAGTGGAGAGCATTCTGACTGGTTGCATCACCGCTGGTATAGAGGCTCCAATGAACAGGATTGTAGGAGGCTGCAGAGGGTTGTAGAGTCAGCCAGCTCCATCACGGGCACAACCCTCCCCGCCATCGAGGACATCTTCAAGAGGCGGTGCCTCAAGAAGGCGGCATCCATCACTAAGGACCCTCACCATCCGGGACATGCCCTCTTCTCATTACTACCATCGGGGAGGAGGTACAGGAGCCTGAAAACCCACACTCAACGATTCAGGAACAGCTTCTTCCTCTCCACCATCAGATTTCTGAACGGTCCATGAACCCATGAACACTACCTCGTTATTCCTCTTTTGCACTATTTATTTAGTTTTGTAACTTGTAGTAATTTTTGTCTGGGTCTTGCACTGTACTGCTGCCGCAAAACAACACATTTCAAGATGTTTGTCAGTGATAATAAACCTGATTCTGAATCTGACCTGAAACATCGACTGTCCATCTCCCTCCACAGATGCCGCCTGACCCGCTGAGTTCCTCCAGCAGATTGAGTTGCTCCACCTTCAGCCGGGGTCCACACAACCCCAGGTCTCTCTGTTCCTGTACCCTCTGCTGTTGGGATTTTTCTGAGAGAGGGGGATACCGTCCAAGAGAGATGTGATTTAAGGTATGAAGAAATAACCAGAAGCTGGCAGAGTTTGGATTGTAACATTTTAATGTTTCATTGGATGGGAGTAGGTTGACAAGGATGCACAAGCTGTGTGACACATCCAGGCGCAGGGAATACTGAGGTTCAACCTCGGACACCCAGGAGGCAGAGAGCTTTGTGGTCATTGACTGCAGGGAGCAGGGTCTGACCAGCCGGTCGAAACCTCATGTCCTGCAAGGGTGCCAAACCCAGGGGTGGAAATCACACCCTCGCCCGTGCAACCAGGGACCAACGAGGTCACAGAAGCTGTTATCCCACAGATCACGGGCAGAAATGTCACCCGATCCAAGGGCACCTGAGACAGCAGGAGGGCGTTTAACCCCATGATCAAATCTGGAGCCCTGTCTACCTGGCCCTGTTTAAGTTGTCTGGCTGGAGAGTTCCAGGTGTCACTAATTGCTCACACAGAACTCTCACTCGGAGATCCTGTGCCCCCCGCCCCACCAGAAGGAGGGCGGTTTGCTCGTCCACACTCGGGTCCAGGAGCACCCCAATCTCCCAGACCGTCCCCTGCCTCACCAGGAGGTCCCCACAGCTGCCCACCAACACTACCCGTCACTCCCTCCCTCTGTCCAGTGCCAAGGGTCACATCGAGGTCCTTCAGAACTTCAGGCCCTGACCATCCTAGTCATCTGTGCCTGGACTCGCCCTCAAAGTACAGCCACTGCGCTCCTCGCCACTGGGCAAGTTGGCCACAGGAGGCATCACTACTGAATGCTGTACTGTTATAAGCAAACTCTGTGCCCACCCATCTTCTCCTCTCCTTCGCACATTCACCTCATTCCAGCCTCTTCCTCCTCTATCTCTGTCTCTCCCCCTCCCCTCCTCACCTCAATCTCTCCCCCTTTAACTGTAGCCCTCCACTACCTCCTTCCCTCTCCTCCCTCCCCCCTCCTACCTCCCATTCTACCTCCTTTCCTTCTCCCCTTCTCCCTCCATTTCCATCCCCCGCTCCCCCTCTCTCCCTCCCTCCGCCCCAACTCGATGAGCCTCTGACCCTTCAGTGTGACGCAGCCGATCTCTGACCCACGTTAACGTACCACAGCGAAGCTATAAATTACAGTAAAATATATAAAAATAATGTACACATGGCGGTGGCCTCACTGGGGGGGGGTCAGTGTAGCCCCCCCACTATCTCCCAGCGGCCTCAGTGATGCTGACATGAACGAAGAGCGAGGCAGGTGTGATCCCAGTGCCGTCCTTGGAGAGCAGGTGGATGTGTCGGTATCCTGTGGGGAACCAGGCTGTGAGTGATGGGCCGACTCCCACCCTCCGTCCCTCCCAACTCCCTCTCTCTCCCTCCCACTCCCCTCCCCCCTTCCAACCTTCCTTCTCCCTCCCACTCCCCTCCACCTTCCCACTCCCTCCCTCCCCTCCCCCTTCCAACCTTCCCGCTCCCTCCCTCCCCCTTCCCTCCCAGTGGGGCAGTACTGAGGGAGTGCTGCCCTGCCAGAGGTACCCTCTCTCGGACAGATCATTAAAATGAGACACTGCTTCTCCCGTCAGTGCACAGAAAACTATCCAGAGCCCAAAAACAAGCTGCTGGAGGAAGCCAGCGGGTCGTGAGCTGAAACATGGCCCATCCCTCCCCACCCCACAGACGCTGCCCGACCCACTGACTTCCTCCAGCAGACTGGTGTTGCTCCGGGCTCCAGCACCCGCAGCCTCCTGTGTCTCAGTAAAATATCCAAGGACTGAAGAATGGTGCGGCGGGTAGTGCCACTGCCTCACAGCTCCAGAGACCCGGGTTCGATCCCGACCTCGGGCGCTGTCTGTGTGGAGTTTTGCACACTCTCCCTGCGACCGCGCGGGTTTCTCATGCCCCGGGTGCTCCCAACGACGTGCGGGGCCTGTGGGTTAATTGGCCGCCTGTAAATTGTTTCATGTTGTGTGGGTGAGGTGGAATCTGGGGAAGCTGATGGGAATGGGAGAGAGTAAGATGGGTTAAACAGGATGAGTGTAAATGGGTGGAGGATGGTCAGGCACGGATGCAATGGGCCGAAGGGCCTGCTTCCATGTTGCATTTCTCTATGACTGAAAGGCTGCCTTTTTGTTTACAAAGAACACCACCACCCCCCCTCCCACTTCCCCTCCACCACCACTACCCAGGACGAAACATTCCTCTCCATCAGCACTCCCTCCACCAACCTAAACACTCTTTTCTCTTTGGAGAGGAGGAGGATGAGAGGTGACGTGATAGAGGTGTACAAGATGATAAGAGGCGTAGATCGAGTGGACAGTCAGAGACTTTTTCCCAGGGTGGAAATGGCTAACATGAGGGGACATAATTTAAGGTGATTGGAGGAAGGTATAAGGGGGATGTCAGGGGTAAGTTTTTTACACAGAGAGTGGGGGTGTGTGAACGCACTGCGGCAGAGGTTGTGGGGGCAGATACATTAGGGACATTAAGAGACTCTTAGACACATGAATGATAGAGAAATGGGGGGATATGTGGGAGGGAAGGATTAGATAGACCTTAGAGCAGGATAAAATGTCGGCACAACATTGTGGGCTGAAGGGCCTGTACTGTTCTATGTCCTCACTCCCCCCCCTCCATACACAGTGGCCTGCAGTGTGCACCGTCCACACAACGCACCGCAGTTCCTCACCCAGGCTCCTCTGCCAGCACCTCCCACACCCACCACCCTCCCGCTACTGGGTCTAATTCCTGGAACTCTCACCTCGTACGGTGCGCTTGCCTTCTTCAGTCGGGCATTGAGTATAAGAGCCAGGAAGTCATGATGCAGGTCTATAAAATGTGGGATAGGCCACACAGAGTGTTGTGTGCAGTTCTGGTCGCCCCATTACAGGAAGGATGTGGAGGCTTTGGAGAGGGTGCAGAGGGGTTCACCAGGATGCTGCCTGGATTAGAGGGTGTGTGCTATGAGGAGAGGTTGGACAAACTTGGGTTGTTTTCTCTGGAGTGCTGGAGGCTGAGGGGAGACCTGATAGAGGTTTATAAAATTATGAGAGGCACAGATAGAGTGAACAGTCTTTCTCCCAGGGTGGAAATGTCAGATACTAGAGGACATGCATTTAAAGTGAGAGGGGAAAGTTCAAAGGAGATGTGCGGGGCAAGTGCTTTACACAGAGAGCGGTGGGTGCCTGGAACAGGCTGCCGGGGAGGTGGTGGAGGCAGATACGATAGAGACGTTGAAGAGGCTGTTAGACAGACACATGAACGTGCAGATAACGGAGGGATAGGGATCACGTGCAGCCAGAAGGGATTAGTTCAGTTGTCATCATGTTCAGCACAGACTCAATGGGCCGAAGGGCCTGTTTCCCTGCTGTGTAACTCTCTGATATCTCCACGACTCTGTCCTCAACAGCACTGTGGGAGCACCTTCACCAGAAGGACTGTGGTGGCTCCGGAAGGTGGCTCACACCCCCTTCCCCAGGGCCAGAGGGATGGGCAGCAAGTTCTGGACCTGCCAGTGACACAGAGGTCCCAACCAATGAAAAGATTTTAAAAATTACATTGTGGAGACAACCATCAGGTGGCTGCTGGTGTTTAGTCTGCACAGACCCCCCCTTCCTCATCATCCCATGACCTCCCATTAACTTCTTCACGTACAGGGGAGTGCCCTCAGGTCCAGACCAACACTCGTCTGGCAGCAAAGGACACCACCAGTTATTTCCCACAGAGACGACAGTTGCTGGAATCCGGAGCAACACACAATCCGCTGGAGGAAGTCAGCAGGTCGAGCAGCGTCTGTGGGAGGGAAATGGACAGATGACATTTGGGTTGAGACCCTTCATCGGGACTTGGAAGATGGTGGGGAGGTGGCCGGTGCAGAGGTGAGAGGAAGTGGTGGAGCAAGAGGTGGCAAGCAGCTCTGAACAACTTTTATCAATTCACCACAGAAAGCGTCCCATCCGGATGCACCGCTGCTTGGGATGGCAACTGCCCTGCCCGGGACCGCAAGAAACTGCAGAGACTTGTGGACACAGCCCAGTACATGACGGACACCAGCCTCCCCTCCATGGACTCTGTCTACACTTCTCACTGCTCGGTGAAGCAGCCGACATAATCAAAGACCCTCCACCCCAGGCATTCTCTCTCCTCCCCCCTCCCATCAGGCAGAAGATACAAAAGCTTGAGAACATGTACCACCAGGCCCTAGGACAGCTTCTAACCCTGCTGTTATAAGACTCTTGAATGGACTTCTTGTACAAAAAAGATGAAGTCCTGATCTCTCAATCCACCTTGTCATGGACCTTGCACCTTACTGTCTACCTGTATTGCACTTTCTCCATAGCTGCAACACTATAATCTGCATGTAAGAAGCTGCAGAGAGTAGTGGGACTCTGCCCAATAGACCCCCACCATCCGGGCCGTGCCTCTTCTCACAGCTACCATCGGGCAGGAGGTACAGAAGCCTGAAGTCCTCACACCACCAGGTTCAGGAAACAGCTACTTCGCTTCAACCATTTGGTTCTTGAACCGACCAGCACAACCCTAATCACTGCAGTTTTAGCAACCACCATGAACACTTTCATCACTTTGCACTAAATGGACTTGTTCTAATTGTGTTCTTTCTTGTAAAAATTGTGTACAATTTATGTTTAATTTATGATTTTCTTGTGAATGCTGCTTATCTGATGCTCTGTGCCAGTGATGCTGCTGCAGGTAAGTTTTTCACTGCACCTGTGCACACATGGACTTGTGCATCTGACAGTAAACTCCACTTTGACTCTGTTATTGTTTTCCCTTTGTCCCACCATTTATGCACGGAATGATCTCCCTGGACGGCAGGCAAACACAGGCTTTTCACTGTATCTCGGTACATGTGACAATAATAAACCAATTACAAGGTGAGGAGGGCTGAGGAGGCAGACGGAGGAGGGAAGGGGGGGAGTAGTGACGGAGGTGACAAAGGGCTGCAGCTGACGGAATCTGATGGGAGAGGAAGGTGGAGCTCCATCGATGTTTCAGTCCCGATGAAGGGTCCTCGACCGGAAACGTCGACTGTCCGTTTCCCTCCGCAGACGCTGCCCGACCCGCTGAGTTCCTCCGGCAGTTTGTTTTTTGCTGCGGTTCCTTTCCACGTTGTTCTCCCTGGGATTGCACTATGCACAGACTGGCAGTTGTGTTCCCCACCCTCCCGGCAGTGACCACATGGATTTCGGGAAGTCCCAAGGATCCCAACCATTCCTTCCCCACGACGGTGGTTCTCAGCAGGTCCTCACCTTCCTTCATGGCGGTGAGCGGTAACGTGTACTGCCCCACAAAGTCGTTCTTCGAGGTCAAGTCGTAATCCTCGACCAGAAACCGCACGAGGGCTAGGTCCGGGACGTGAACGATGAAACTGAGCGTCTCGTACCACACGGGGTTAAATCCTGCAAGGGGGAGAGGGAGAGGTGGCACCACGTTGCCTCACTGAGCCCTGGCAACCTCTGTGATGGAGGGTCCCCTGATCCCACTCCCACATCCCAGCGCATTTCCAGACAGACAGCAGCACGGCTCTGGGGTCCGAACCTCGATCTACACCTACTGGACTGCAGTCAGACTGTGTGCACGCACACACACGCAGACTCACACACACACTCTCACACAGATTACATGTACACAAACACACAGATTTACATACACACAAATACAGAGTACATGTATACACATACAAGCACGTAGATTTACAAACACACACAGATACGTACACATAGATTCACACAAAAGTACCTAAATACACAGATACACACACAGATGCATAAACGCAGATATACATACACATATTGATACACAGATAAACATACACAGATGTGCGCACACACACATCTCAGTTTTAAATGACCACCTAATCTTGCTGGTGTGTATATGTGGGTGGGTGGGTGTATGTATGACTGTGTTTGTGTGTCTGTTTGTGTGTATATATGTGTGTGTGTGTGTCTGTCTGTCTGTGTGTATATGTGTGAGGGTGAGTGTATGTGTCAGTGTGTGTGTGTGTGCGCGTGTGTCTGTGTGTGTGTGTGTGTGAGTGCCTGTGTGTGTGCGCGTGTGTGTGTGTGTGTGTGTGTGTGCACGCGCACATG
>NC_067405.1:705780-875780 GCF_009764475.1 Pristis pectinata | reverse complement strand
CCTCACACAGCAACTCGGCATGTCCCTGTTGACCCTCAGCAATGTTTACCGATGCACCATAGAAAACATCCTATCCGGATGCATCACGGCTTGGTACGGCAACTGCTCTGCCCAGGACCGCAAGAAACTGCAGAGAGTTGTGGACAGAGCTCAGCGCATCATGGAAACCAGCCTCCCCTCCATGGACTCGCTGCCTCAGTAAAGCAGCCAGCATAATCAAAGACCCCACCCACCCTGGACATTGTCTCTTCTCCCCCCTCCCATCTGATAGAAGATACAAAAGCCTGAAAGCACGTACCACCAGGCTCAAGGACAGCTTCTATCCCGCTGTTATAAGACTATTGTAAGGTTCCTTAGTACAATAAGATGGACTCTTGACCTCATGATCTACCTCATTATGGCCTTGCACCTTATTGTCTGCCTGCACTGCACTTCCTCTGTAGCTGTAACACTTTACTCTGCATTCTGTTATTGTTTTACCTTGTACTACCTCAATGTACTGTGTAATGAACGGTGTGCAAGACAAGTTTTTTCACTGTACCTCAGTACATGTGACAATAATAAAGCAATTTACCAATAACCTGCCTTTGAAGTTTGTTTCAGACCATTAACCGTTTCTGTCTCCACAAATGCTGCCTGACCTGCTGGGTCTCCCCAGCGTTCTCCTTTCCTTCAGATTTCCAGTCCCTGCCATATTTTGGACCCGACAGTCCCAGCCTTGTTTCTGCCTCTCCTCTGTTCTAAGTCACGTCCATCTCTACCCACTCTCCCCACACAGACCGCCTGTGACAAACTAGTCTTCACCCCCTCCCAGCAAACTCCACCACCCCCAGTGCCACCCCACTGTCCTACCCAGCACAGGCACACCATTCCTCCCTCCCCTCCTCTGAAACCTGAAACACGTTTGATTCATAACTTTCCCCAGTTCTTCAGCCTGAAACATTAACTGTTCCTCTCTCTGTGGTCGCTGGTTGACTATCTCCAGAATTCTCTGTTTGTAATTTAACCCTCAGACATCAGGTATTGACCCAGTAAGTTGATCCTCCGAGGTGTGGTGCCCAGAGTGTAAAGGGACGGTGAGGAGCAGGGTAGATGGGGTGAGATGGATGATCCAGTGTATTATTTGGTGACCACAATCGTACTCCAGCATAGCCAATGTTTAATAAGGTTCTACCATAACCTCCATGCCCTGGCTAATGAAGCCAAGTATCCCATTTGTCTTGTTCCCCACCTTATCTCCCTGTGCTGCCACCTTCAAGGATCCTTGGACTTGTACCAGTCCTTCAGTCCCTCAGTGCTCCACAAGGTCCTACAATTCATGGTGTGTGTATTAACTTTAGTGTCCCGACAAGCATCAGGAGTAAACGCCACCTGCCCATCCTACCAACCAATGAGTGTCCTCCTGAAGACAAGACCATCCTCCTCACTATTAACAAAACCACCAATTTTCAAGTCAACTGTGAAATTACTGATTGTACCTCCTACATTCATACCCAAATTGTTAATGAAATGATAACACTCCTGACTGTGCGGCCAGATTCTGCTCTAACTCCATCTACAAGTTTGCAGATGATACCACTGTAGTGGGCCGTATCTCAAATGACGATGAGTCCAAGTACAGGAAGGAGATAGAGAGCTTAGTGACATGGTGTCATGACAACAACCTTTCTCTCAATGTCAGCAAAACAAAAGAGCTGGTCATTGACTTCAGGAAGGGGGGTGGTGTACATGCACCTGTCTACATCAGTGGTGCTGAGGTCGAGAGGGTTGAGACCTTCAAGTTCCTAGGAGTGAAAATCACCAATAGTCTGTCCTGGTCCAACCACGTAGGCGCCATGGCCAAGAAAGCTCACCAGCACCTCTACTTCCTCAGTAGGCTAAAGAAATTTGGCACGTCCCCTTTGACACTCACCAACTTTTATCAATGTACCACAGAAAGCATCCTATTTGGATGCATCACAGCTTGGTACAGCAACTGCTCTCCCCAGGACCGCAAAAAACTGCAGAGAGTTGTGGACACAGCCCAGCACATAACAGAAACCAGCTTCCCCTCCATGGACTCTGTCTACACTTCTCACTGCCTTGGTGAAGCAGGCAACCAAATCAAAAGACCCCACCCACTCGGTTCATTCTCTCTTCTTTCCTCTCCCATCAGGTAGAAGATACAGGAGCCTGACGGCACATACCACCAGGTTCAAGGACAGCTTCTATCCCGCTGTGATAAGACTATTGAACGGTTCCCTTATACCATGAGATGGACTCTTGACCTCACAATCTACCTTGTTTGACCTTGCACCTTATTGTCTACCTGCAATGCACATCACTGTAGCTGTGACACTTTACTCTGCATTCTGTTACTGTTTTTACCCTGTACCACCTCGATTCACTGTGTAACGAATTGATCTGTGTGAACGGTGTGCACGATAAGTTTTTCACTGGACCTCGGTACAAGTGACAATAATAAACCAATTCCAATCCCAATAGTAAGTCTGCAGAGGACATAAAAGTTGGTGCTGTGGACAGTGAGGAAGGTTGTCTAAGGTAACAGCAGGAAATAGGTCAGAGAGAAAGTTGGGTGGAGCATTGGCAGATGGAGTGTTTGGGAAGTCACAATGGTAGGGCACCCAGACCATCTTCATGAACAGAGAGACCTTGGTGTTCCCTGAAAGTGACAGCACAGGTAGGTAGGGTGGTGAAGAAGGCCTGTGGCATGTTTGCTTTCACAGGTCTGGATTATATTAAGCACTGGTTAAACCGCACTGGAGCACTGTGAGCAGTTCTGGTCAGCACGCTGTGGGAAGGAGGTGACTGCACTGGGGAGGGTGCAGAGGGGATTCCCCAGGATGCTGCCTGGGATGGAGATGTTACTGATGGGGACGGATTACCGAGGCTGTATTTGTTTTCCCTGTGGTGAAGGAGGCCGAGGGGTGTATACAATTTAAGGATAAGATAAGATTCTTTATTAGTCACATGTAGATCGATACACACAGTGAAATGCATCTTTTGCGTAGCGCGTTCTGGGGGCAGCCCACAAGTGTCGCCACACTTCTGGCGACAACATAGCATACCCACAACTTCCTAACCTGTATGTCTTTGGAATGTGGGAGGAAACCGGAGCACCCGGAGAAAACCCACGCAGACACGGGGAGAACGTACAAACTCCTTACAGACAGTGGCAGGAATTGAACCTGGGTCACTGGTGCTGTAATAGCATTATGTAACAACATAGATGAGTAGATGGTCAGAATCTTCTTCCCATGGGAGGGGTGTCATAAACAAGAGGGTGTAGGTTTGAGGTGAGGGGAAGGTTTTGTTTACACAGAGCACGGGTGATATCTGGAACTCGCTGCCAGAGGAGGGCACAGAGTCAGACACAGTCATTACGTTTAAGAGACATTTAGGATACAGATCTGATGCAAATGGCAAAAAGGTCAGCATGGGTACGATGGGCCAAAGGGCATGTTTCTGTGCTGTACAACTCTTGCATTCCGCTGGTCTCGTTAACCTTTGGTCAGTCTGACGACTCCTGTCTGCTCTCCCTCGATCCCAAGTTTAACCTTCCTTAGGCAGGGAGACATTCCTGTGCACAGTTTCCCAGATGAGGTCTCAACACGGTTCTAATCATTGGAGCAAGACACCGCTACTCAAATCCTCTCGTAATAAATGCCGTTTACCCTCCTGATCATTTCGTGTTTGTGCCGAGGGACACGCACAGAGAACCATTCACCAGGCACTCCGCACACTGCCTTCCCATGTTTTCCACACTGTATTCCCTCCGCCACTCCCTGCCCTTTCAGTTACCCCTCAGAGGGCTCTCTGCACCCTCCTTCGACCACCCAGCAAACTCGGATACATTGCACTCGAACCCTCAGCCAAACCATTGACAGATGTAGGTTGGACCCAGAGGTCCTCCTAACTGTCCCACCACCCAGATCTCGGCTAACCTCCCAACACCAACCAAGGGCAATCGACCTCAGTTTGTCAGTTTCCAAATCCACCTGCTCCCAGGTCTCAGCAGCACTGTTGGAGAGAGCTGCACCAACTGTGATTGAGAAGAGTTCCTGGGTGCCCCCCGTGAACATCCGGGCTCAGTTCCTGTCTCCTTCTCCTGAGACACAGTGACCACCCTCCAACCCTCCAAACCTTTCCACACGTTCAGCATTTCAGTGGATCAGGACCCCAGTCGCAGCAGACTGTAAGCCCTGTCCGTGGAGCAGTCCTGATAATTAAGGCAGTTAGCCGTGGGGAAGGTTGTGGGAACAGGAGCGATGTGTTAATTTCCCATTGCCCTTGTACCACAATTAATTGCCTCCCATTTCACACTCTCCCCATGGTGAATGTTCAAAAGCTGCAACAACTAGTGACGAAAATGCCTTGCAAGCATCTGATCAGACACCGGGACTTTATCTCACTGCAGCCTGGGGCCACAGTTTTAATTATCAGTCTTCAGCAGGGATTGTCAGAGAGACGCGCTGTTCATTCTCAGCTGCAGATATGTTGCTTTTCAGGTTATTTCAGTGTTGTTGGAAGTCAGGACTGGAGGAGCCCAGGTCAGAAACTCCAAGAGAAAATATCTCTACAGAACGAGCTGCCAGAGGGAGTGGGTGAGGCAGGTACAATAACAACATTTAAAAGACACTTGAACAGGTCCACTTGGACACCACGGCCAAGAAATCTCACCAATGCCTCAACTTCCTCAGGAGGCTAAAGACGTTTGCCATATCCTCTTTGACTCTCACCAACTTTTACCAATGCACCAGGGAAAGCATCCTATCTGGATGTATCACAGCTTGGTACAGCAACTGCTCTGCCCAGGACCGCAAGAAACTGCAGAGAGTTGTGGACACAGCCCAGCGCATCACGGACACCAGCCTCCCCTCCTTGGACTCTGTCTTTACCTCTCGTTGTCTTGGTGAAGCAGCCAGCATAATCAAAGACCCCACCCACCCGGGACATTCTCTCTTCTCGCCTCTTCCATCGGGTAGAAGATACAGGAGCCTGAGGGCACGTACCACCAGACTTAAGGGCACCTTCTACCCCACTGTGATAAGACTATTGAACAGTTCCCTTATACAATGAGATGGACTCTGACCTCACGATCTGCCTTGTTGTGACCTTGCACCTTATTGCACTGTACTTTCTCTGTAGCTGTGACACTTTACTCTGTACTGTTATTGTTTTTACCTGTACTACATCAATGCAGTCTGTACTAACCCAATGTAACTGCACTGTGTAATGAATTGACCTGTACGATCGGTATGTAAGACAAGCTTTCCACTGGACCTCGGTACAAGTGACAATAATAAACCAATACCAATACCACATTCCTGGGGCTAGGATCTGGACCTGGAATGTTCTGGGCTCGGTGGTGGTCGTGGGGCTGGAGGGGGGAGGGGACACAGTGGCTGAGGCAGTGAGAGGGAGGACTGGCAGCTCATGGAGCCTATTCCTCGGTAATGAGTTGGCCCTCCCCGAGGGGATGTGCTAATTGTGGTTCAGTGAAGCTTGGGACTGACTTTGCTGAAGGGCTGAGGGAAGGACAATGTCAGAAACACAGGCTGCGCAGGACAGGGCTGCATGTGAACACGGTCAGTGTGCAGGACGGGGCTGCGTGTGAACGCGGTCAGTGCGCAGGACGGGGCTGCGTGTGAACGCGGTCAGTGCGCAGGACGGGACTGCGTGTGAACACGGTCAGTGTGCAGACCCAGAGCTGTGTGTTGCCTGTGGAAGCCTGCAGTATAACTCCCAGCCTGTATTCCGTGGATCGTGTGGGGAGTGAATCACCTCCTGACACCCCAAGGCCTCTCCACCAGCTACACAGCACAAGTCAGAGTGTGACGGGACACTCCCCACCTCCCTGGGTGACTGTGGCTCCAACATCTCTTGAGAAGCTCGACACCGTCCAGGACAAACAGCCCACTCGATCGGCAGCCACCCAGCCCCTCCCTGCTGCAGTGTGCACCGTCTACACTACACACCACAGTTACTCACCCAGGCTCCTCCGACAGCACCTCCCAAACCCACCTCCCCTCCCACCAAGGACAAGGGCAGTGGTGCGGGGGGACACCACCACCCGCAGGTGCCCCTCCCAGTCACACCCCACAGTGACCATTCATGGGTCTGATGGAGAGTGTTAGGGCTGGACGGCCTGTTCCTGTGCTACACTGTTCTAATGTTAGGGATCAAATACAGAGAGTAAACCAGGCAGACCCTCCAGTGCAGGGCTGCAGGAGCAGCATGCCTCACCCTCCCCAGGGTGGGGCTGATGTGTGGGGAGGGGTTTGGTCGGCTCTGTAGTCACTGGAGTTTGGAGAATGAGGGGGGATCTCAGTAACACAGACAAAATTCTGACAGAGCTCGACAGCCACGTGCAGGGACGGTGTTGCCCCTGGGTGGAGGTGTCTAGGTCTGGGGAAACGGTCTCTGGATGTGGGGTAAGACATTCAGCACTGGGATGGGGAGAAGTTCCTTCCCTCAGACGGTGGAGTCCCTGTGAAGTTCTCTCCTACAGAGGGTGTGGAGGGCAGGTCACTGAATGGATACAGGAAGGAGATGGAGAGAGTTCTGGACACAGGCGACATCAAGGGGTGTGGGAGAGGGAGGACGTGGGACTGAGGTATCAGACCATCCACCTCCTGCCCTACCGTCCACCCCCAGAGTGTGTTGCTGATCAGAAAGGCGTCTTCACACCTGCTGATGCTGTCATGTGCACTGGTACACGCCTGGCATGCGTTTGTGTGCACTGCCACACCCCAGGCCTGTGTTTGTGCACGCTGTCACACCCCAGGCCTGTGTTTGTGCATGCTGCCACACCCCAGGCCTGTGTTTGTGTGCACCGCTATGCCCCAGGCCCATGTTTGTACACATTGCCATGCTGCAGGCCTGCGTTTGTGTGCACTATGCCCCAGGCCTGTGTTTGTACACACTGCCATGCCCCAGGCCTGTGTTTGTACACACTGCTCTGCCCTAGGCCCGCGTTTGTACACACTGCCATGCCATAGGCCTGCATTTGTGTGCACTGTTATTCCACTAGCCCGTCACCGTCTCCTGCTCCTGAATCGAGGGGAAGGAGATGGTCTCCCCTCAGAAGGCAGATAAGTTATGGCAGAAATAGCCAACGCACAGCCCGAGTGTGCTTGTATCTAATGGTTAATCAGTGCTCACAAATACCTCAGTGAGGAGCAGAATCAATTCATGTTTAAATCAGGCTGGCAGCCAGCACACAAATCAATACAGCAATGTAATACATTGCCCACGCCTGGAGCACAGCGAGTGGGCACTCCATCCCCATAGTCGAGCAGCTGCCCGGTGACCGAGCCCTCCACTGCCACAGACTGTCCTGGGGCCAAAGGCCGGCTGCTGGAGGAAGGGACCAGGCAGCCTGCCAATCGATGGACAATCAGGGATGTGACTGTAGCTCAGTCCCATTTACACAATGGATTGCAGAAGCAATTCAGCATCAATTGTGTTCAATTTGGATTGAACAATGCACTGCCAATAACAACACACAGATTGCAAATTAATTATTGAGGAGCATTTACTGTTTTAATTGGCCTCCTGGGTGGACTCCCAACCTGTATAAATACATCTGTCACTTCAGCTAAGGATTGGCTCTGCACCACACTGAACCTTGCACTGCAGGGCCGGCACCGGCTCTCTGCACGCGTGTCTCTGTGTCCATGCAGTGTGCACACGTGTCTGTGTGTAGACACTATTATCACTCCAGCTTCGAGTATATGCATGTATACTGTGTGTTCATTTGTGTATTGCATGTTTGTGTACGTGTGCATGCATTTGTATGTACATGCATGTGCCTGTACGCACGTAATTTGTGCACACATGATTGTGCATGTGTGTGTGTTTGTGTGCGTGTTTACTTTGCACTTCCGTGTGCATGTGTGTTTGTGTGTGTGTTTACTTTGCACTTCTGTGTGCATGTGCGTGCGTGTATGAAGAGCAGGAGGCCATTCAGCCCCTCAATGCCGCTCCACCATTTCCTCGCCCACTCTCCTGCCCTTCCCCCTCTCACCCTCCATTCCGTTACTGACCAGAAATCTCTCTCAGCCCCGTACACCCGAGTGCTGTCCCTACAGCCCCCTGTGGCACACAGTCCCAAACACACCCCTCGGAGGGAAGAAATTCTTCCCCATCTCCTCTGTGACTGATGAGACCATGCCCTTCGACTCTGGAACCTTCCGGATGAGGAACATTCTCCCAGCATTCACCCTGCCCAGCCCTCGAGGTATCTCGTGATCACCTCCCATCCTTCCAAACTCTGGGGTAGAGAGTCCCAACATGTTTAACCTTCCGTCATAGGACAACTCCTCCCTCCCCAGGACTGTGCTGGTAAACCCACCCTGAACCACCTCCAGTGAAACCTCTTTCATTAAATAGGATGATCAGACAGTTCACAGTGCTCCAGATGTGGTCTCAAGCCTTGCTCAGTTACAGTGAGGCTTCCCAACTTTATTCCCCCTTGACGCAGAGCCCGACGTTCCTCGAGCCTGCCCATTACCTGCTCTCCCCGTGTGCCAGACTTCTGTCTCAGTACAAGACTCCACAGATGCCTTTGTGCTGCACCTTTCCCACTTCAATAATATTCATTGTTCCAAAGTGACGACTTTCACGTTTTTCCACATGGTATCTGTTTGCCGGGTTTCACCTACACACCTAACCTGTCAATTCCTCTCTGAAAACCGCTTGTACCTCTCACAACCTGTCTTCTCTCCTGTTTTCATGTTGTCTGTAAGTTTGGCCACTGTACATTTGCTTCTTCCCTCCAAGTCATTAATATATATTACAAGCAGCAGTCCCAGCACTGAGCCCTGTGGTAACCAGTCCCAGTCAATATCAGCAAAGTTAAAATCACTTACTTTTACACCCCTATGATTCCTACAGCTTTCAGTGATCTTCCTACAGATTTGCTCCTCTAATTCCCGATGACTACAGGGGGGTAGGGGTGGAGGGTGGGAATCCTAAAATACCCAAAGTGACCACCCCCTTCTTATTCCTAAGTTCTACCCATATAGCCTCACTAGATGTTCCCCCAGAAATATTCTCCGTAAGTACCACCGTGATGTTCTCTCTAATCAATATCGTAATTCTTACCTCCACCACAACACACCTGCCTCAAGAAGCAATGTCTATCAGAGATCCCCACCATCCGGGCCGTGCCACCTTCTCACAGCTCCCATCAGGCAGCAGGTACAGAAGCCTGAAGTCCCACACCACCAGGTTCAGGAACAGCTACTTCCCTTCAACCATTCGGTTCTTGAACCAACCGGCACAACCCTAATCACAGAGGGTGGTGGGTATATGGAACAAGCTGCCAGAGGAAGTGGTTGAGGCAGGGACATTAACAACATTTAAAAGGTACTTGGATAGGAAAGGTTTAGAGGGATATGGGCCAAACACGGGCAAATGGGACCAGATGGGAATCTTGGTCAGCATGGACCAGTTGGGCCAAAGGGCCTGTTTCTGTACTGTATGACTCTAAGTCCGTGAGCTTCTCACTACACGGGTCGGCAGAGAACAGAGGTCCAAAAAAGGAGCAGTCCAAGTCACCGGTTCCCTCTGGATCTGTGACAGAGGAACCGTCGTGGCCAACAGCTCAATGAGCTGTGGACCGACTCCACCTTCCTCCACCGTTGCAGCGAGGAGGAGGCGGCTGAGGGATGTGCCACATCTGGATCTGGGACCTTGCACCTTGCTGGACCTTGCACCTTGCTGGACCTTGCATGTCTCCGGTCCCCATGAGCTGCAGGTCCCTCAGCGTGACCTTCTCTTGGTTCATCTGCCCCTCTCACCTTAAGCTTGCCTCCCCAACCCCGGGAAATAGACTGTGACCATCCACCCTATCTCTGCCCCTCGTGATCTTCTACATGGACAGCGAGAGCAGCACCAACCCGGCTCCCAGGTGGCTCAGGATTGGGACAACACTTCCCAACATTCCATCCCTGATACCATGTCCATCCAAGGTCCAAGAGTGGACCTCCCCTGGAACCAGGCACTGAACGTTCTCCCCACACCCCCTCCTAAAACAGTGGAGACACGACGGAGGATGCTGCCCTCACGACAGTGGGATTGGGTTGATTGCCAACCTTACCTCGCCCAGAGGTGGGGGGCGGGGGCGGAGGTGCTCACCGGGACTTTGAATAGAATGACCAGCAGGAAGGTTCCAGCCACCGGGAGCCCCTGGTCAGGGCCAGGGTACAGCCGAGGACATGGCACACTCGGCTCTCAGGGAGAAGACAGGTAGGTGAGCCGGTCAACATGAAGAGGTGATTTGGTGACAGAGCCACAGAACAGCTGCGGCACATCTGTGTGAGGGTCCTGTCACCGGAGAAGGGTCAAAGGTCTTAGCACTCCGCAAAGGTAAGCCCACAACATCAGTCATGTCCAGTGGGCTGTGCAAGGGGACTTTGGGGGTGCAGAGGGACCTCGGAGTCCCAGTGCAGGGTTCATTGAAGATTAACTTGCAGGCTGGGTCGGTAGTAAGGAAGGCAAATGCAATGTTAGCACTTATTTCGAGAGGACTAGAATACAAAAGCAAGGATGTAATGCTGAGGCTTTATAAGGTGTTGGTCAGACCACATTTGGAGTATTGTGAGCAGTTTTGGTCCCCATATTTAAGGAAGGGTGTGCTGGCGTTGGAGAGGGTCCAGAGGAGGTTTACAAGGATGATCCTGGGAATGAAAGGGTTAACGTATGAGGAGCATTTGATGGCTCTAAGCCTGTACTCGCTGGAGTTTAGAAGAATAAGGGGGGGATCTCATTGAAACCTCCCGAATATTGAAAGGCCTGGATAGAGTGGACGTGGAGAGGATGTTTCCAGTAGTGGGAGAGTCCGGGCTCCGAGGGCACAGCCTCAGAATAAAGGGACGTCCCTTTAGAACTGAGATGAGGAGGAATTTCTTCAGCCAGAGGGTGGTGAATCTGTGGAATTCATTGCCACAGATGGCTGTGGAGGCCAAGTCATTGGGTGTATTTAAAGCGGAGGTTGACAGGTTCTTGATTAATAAGGGCATCAAAGGTTACGGGGAGAGGCAGGAGAATGGGATTGAGAAGGAAAAATAAATCAGCCATGATCGAATGGCGGAGCAGACTCGATGGGCCGAATGGCATATTCTGCTATGTCTTATGGCTCTTTATTCGTAGGAGGGCGAGAGGGGGGAGGTCAAGAAGGAGGGCAAGGGACGGAGTTCAGGAAGGAGGGAGGGAAAGAGTTTGGGAGGGGTAGCTTGGATTGCAATGTCTGAGAATGGGACATCCCAGACACCCCCAAAGCACAGCCTTTGACACCCGTTCTCCTGCCGGGGAAGGTCCTCACTCAGCCCTGACACAGCTGTTGGCCTCGGCTTCTGGGTAGGCAACGCAACAAGACGTGTTTTACCCACAGAGCGAGGGCAGGCTGGGACAGAGCTGGCCTCTGTGTCAGGTTCACCAGGGATGGGAGCTTCCTCCGGATTCCAACCAGCCCCGAGTCTTC
The DNA here is from genome assembly GCF_009764475.1 of Pristis pectinata. NCBI lineage: Eukaryota > Metazoa > Chordata > Chondrichthyes > Rhinopristiformes > Pristidae > Pristis > Pristis pectinata. The sequence goes on along the minus strand of NC_067405.1, from coordinate 864,292 downwards.
CTCCTCTGACAGTCCAAACACACCGTCCACAGCACTGATAGCCGCCTCACTGAACAGCTTCCCGTCCCTTCCTGCAGCCAGCTGCCTTCTCCGTCAGTAACAACCCCTCCATCTCCACACTCCCCAACGCACTGAGCTGCAGCAGATGCCTCCAATCAGTCAATTAATCAGCCCTGTCTGGGAGTGTGTGACGGGACGGTGTGGAGGGAACTTCACCCTGTGTCTGACTCCAGGAGTGTGTGACGGGACGATATAGAGGGAGCTTCACCCTGTGTCTGACCCCGGGAGTGTGTGATGGGACAGTGTAGAAGGAGCTTCACCCTATGTCTGACCCCGGGAGTGTGTGACGGGACGGTGTGGAGGGAACTTCACCCTGTGTCTGACCCCGGGAGTGTGTGATGGGACGGTGTAGAGGGAGCTTCACTCTGTGTCTGACCCCGGGAGTGTGTGACGGGACGGTGTGGAGGGAACTTCACCCTGTGTCTGACCCAGGGAGTGTGTGACGGGACGATGTAGAGGGAGCTTCACCCTGTGTCTGACCCTGGGAGTGTGTGATGGGACAGTGTAGAAGGAGCTTCACCCTATGTCTGACCCTGGGAGTGTGTGACGGGACGGTGTAGAGGGAGCTTCACTCTGTGTCTGACCCAGGGAGTGTGTGACGGGACGATGTAGAGGGAGCTTCACCCTGTGTCTGACCCTGGGAGTGTGTGATGGGATGGTGTAAAAGGAGCTTCACTCTGTGTCTGACCCCGGGAGTGTGTGACGGGACGGTGTAGAGGGAACTTCACTCTGTGTCTGACTCCAGGAGTGTGTGATGGGACGGTGTAGAGGGAGATTCACTCTGTGTCTGACCCCGGGGGGGGGGGTGGGGGTGATGGAACACAGAACAGTACAGCCCACGATGTTGTGCCAAATTAATTAAACTAGTAATTGAATGCTGAACTAACCTAATCCCTTCTGCATGCACAATGGAACGAGCTGCCAGAGGAAGTGGGTGAGGCAGGTAAAACAGGATCACTTAAGAAGCACTTGGATCGGTACATGGAGGGGCAGGGCTTGGAGGGATATGGGCCGAACGCAGGAAATTGGGACTAGATGGGTGGGCCCCATGGTCGGCATGGACTGGTTGGGCCGAAGGGCCTGTATCCGTGCTGTATTGCTCTGTGACTCTATGACTGCAATGGCAATATCCCTCCACTCTCTGCACATCTATATACCCATGGGCCTCTTAAACCCCTCTATAGTATCTGCCTCCACCGCCCCTGGCAGCCCATTCGAGACACCCACCGCTCTCTGTGTAAAAAAAACTTGCCCCGCACATTTCCTTTAAACTTACCCCATCTCACCTTAAATGCATGCCCTCTGGTATTAGACATTACAATCCAGGGAAAATGTTACCGGCTGTCTACACTATCTGTGCCTCTCATAATTATATAAACCTCTATCAGGTCTTTCAGCCTCTGCCACTCCAGAGAAAACAACCCAAGTTTGTCCAACCTCTACTCATAGCACATACCCTTTAATCCAGGCAGCATCCTGGTGAACCTCTTCTGCACCCTCTCCAAAGCCTCCATATCTTTCCTGTAATGGCGTGACCAGAATTGAATACAATACTCCACATGCGGAGTTTTATAAAGCTTCAACACAACTTCCTGACTCTTGAACTCAGTGCCTTGCCTTCTTTACTGCCCTATCAACCTGTGCAGCCACTTTCAGGGAACAATGGACTTGAACCCCAAGATCCCTCTGCTCATCAACACTGTTAAGGGTCCTGCCATTAACGGTGTACTGTCCCTTTACATCTGATCTCCCAAAGTGCAACATTTCACATTTAGCCAGATTAAACTCCATCTGCCATTTCTCCACCCATATCTGCAACTGATCTATATACCGCTGTATCGTTTGGCAATCTTCTACGCTATCCACAACACCACCAATCTTTGTATCGTCTGCAGACTTAGTAACCCACCCATGTACATTTTCATCCAGGTCATTTATACACATCATAAACAGCAGAAGTCCCAGTACGGATCCCTGCCAAACACCACTAGTCACGGACCTCCCATCGACCACTACCCTCTGTCTTCTATGGGCAAGCCAATTCTCAATCCCAACGGCCAAGTCACCGTGGATCCCATGTTCTTCTGGATGAGCCTCCCATGAGGGACATTGTCAAAGGCCTGACTAAAATCCATGCAGACAACATCCACAGCTCAACCTTCATCAATCAAATTCACCTGCTCGAAAAACTCAATCAAGTCAGTGAGACACGACTTGCCCTGCACAAAGCCACGCTGACTGTCCCTAATTACAACATAATTTTCCAAATGCTCATAAATCCTATCCCTAAAAATCCCCTCCGATAGTTTCCCCACCACTGACCTAAGACTCACCAGTCTATAGTTTTCAGGATTATCCCTGTTTTTTCCCAGGTAGTGAGGGCTGTGACTTGCAGCGAGAAGCAGGAGCCATATGAAATGAGTGCTGGGACCCAGTTCTTTTCCAGCTATTTCTGGACAATAGAAGAGGGACAGCTGTGAGTTGTTAGGTGATAATTGAATGGGAAATTAGCCAATTGGCAACAACCAACAAAAAGAAGGTCAGGTCAGGCCAGGCGGAGCAGCCATCGTTGGAGTGGATTGGTGTTGGGGGGGAGCTGAGGCTTTGGCGGGAAGAGGATAAGGTAAGTTTCTTTCTTTGTTGATTAGTGCCGAGCTAAAGTAGTGACGATGGATCCAGGGTCAGTGGTGTGTTCTTCCTGCCAGATGTGGGAGATCTCAAGTCTCCCTGATAGCTACATCTGCACAAGGTACATCCAGCTGCAGCTCCTTACAGACCACGTTAGGGAACTGGAGCTGCAGCTGGATGACCTTTGGCTCCTACGGGTAAATGAGGAGGTGATGGATAAAAGCTACAGGGAGGCAGCCACACCTAAGCTGCAGGAGGCAGGTAGCTGGGTGACTGTCAGGAGAAGGACAGAGAATAGGCAGGTAGTGCAGAGTTACCCCTGTGGCCGTTCCCCTCAATAACAGGCATACTGCTTTGAATACTGTTGGGGGGATGGCCTACCAGGGGAAAGCCGCAGTTGAGTCTGGCTCTGACCCTCAGAAGGGAAGGGGGGAGGAGAGCTACAAGGTTAATGGCAGGATTCTGGGTAGTGTGGAGGAGCAGACGGATCTGGGGGTTCATATCCACAGATCCCTGAAAGTTGCCTCACAGGTGGATAGGGTAGTTAAGAAATCTTATGGGATGTTAGCTTTCATAAGTAGTGGAATCAAGTTTAAGAGCCATGAGGTAATGATGCAGCTCTACAAAACTCTGGTTAGACCACACTGAGTACTGTGTCAAGTTCTGGTCGCCTCATTAAAGGAAGGATGTGGAGGCGTTGGAAAGGGTGCAGAGGAGATTTAGCAGGATGCTGCCTGGTTTGGAGAGTATGGATTATGAGGAGAGACTGAGTGACCTAGGGCTTTACTCTTTGGAGAGAAGGAGAATGAGAGGAGACATTATCATGTACAAAATATTAAGAGGAATAGATAGAGTGGACAGCCAGCGCCTCTTTCCCAGGGCACCAATGCTCAATACAAGAGGGCATGGTTTTAAAATAATGGGTGGGAAGTTCAAGGGAGATATCAGAGGGAGGTTTTTAACCTAGAGAGTGGGTGGTGCATGGAATGCGCTGCCTGGGGTGGTGGTGGAGGCTGATACGTTGGTCAAGTTCAAGAGATTGTTAGATAAGCATATGGAGGAATTTAAAATAGGGGGATATGTTTGAGGAAGGGGTTAGATAGTCTTGGGTGTGGTTTAAAAGTCGGCACAACATGGTGGGCTGTAGGGCCTGTATTGTGCTGTATTGTTCTATGGGACTCCATAGGACCACGCACAGTAATGTAGCGGTTAGCGTAACAATTTACAGGGCCAGCGACCCCGGTTCAATTCCGGCAGCTGTCTGTAAGGAGTTTGTACGTTCTCCCCATGTCTGTGTGGGTTTCCTCCGGGTGCTCTGGTTTCCTCCCACATTCCAAAGACATACAGGTTAGGAGGTCATGGGCATGCTACGTTGGCGCTGGAAGCGTGGCGACACTTGCGGGCTGCCCCCAGAACACTCTACACAAAAGATGTATTCACTGTGTGTTTCAATGTACATGTGACTAATAGAGATCTTATCTCAGGGGACCAGACAGGAGATTCTGTGGATGTGAAAGGGACTCCCAGATGGTATGTTGCCTCCCAGGTGCCAGGGTCAGGGACATCTCAGATCGGGTCCACAACATTCTGAAGGGGGAGGGTGAACAGCCAGAGGTCGTGGTACATATTGGTACCAATGACATAGGTAGGAAAAAGGATGAGATCCTGAAAAGTGAATATGGGGAACTAGGTAGGAAGCTGAAAAGCAGGACCTCAAGGGCAGTAATATCTGGATTGCTGTGTGTGCCACGTGCCAGTGAGGGTAAGAATAGGATGATTTGGCAGATGAATGCGTGGCTGAGGAGTTGGTGCAGGAGGCAGGGTTTCAGATTTGTGGATCGTTGGGATCTCTTCTGGGAAAGGTATGACCTGTACAAAAGGGACGGGTTACACCTGAACTGGAGGGGGACCAATATTCTTGCGGGCAGGTTTGCTAGAACTGTTGGGGAGGTTTTAAACTAGTTTGACAGGGGGATGGGAACCAGGGTGATAGGTCAGAGCTTGGTTCATTTGGTGTACAAGTAGTTGCAGAGTGTAGAAAGACTGTGAGGAAGGACAGGCAGTTGAAAGGGCAAAATTGCAGTCAGTTGGATGGGCTGAAGTGTGTCTACTTTAATGTGAGAAGTATCAGGAACAAGGCTGATGAACTGAGAGCGTGGGTAAGTACGTGGAACTACGACGTGGCCAGTACAGAGACTTGGCTGTCACAAGGGCAGGAATGGCTGCTGGATATTCCAGGGTTTAGATGTTTCAAAAGGGACGGGCAGAGGTAAGAGGTGGGGGAGTGGCTTCACTGATCAGGGACAGTGTCACAGCTGTAGAAAGGGAGGATGTCCTGGAGGGACCATCCACTGAGTCAGTGTGGGTGGAAGTCAGAAACAGGAAGGGAGCGATCACTCTATTGGGATATTCTACAGACCCCCAATAGCAGCAGAGACACTGAGGAGCAGATCGGGAGGCAGATTTTGGAGAGGTGCAAAAATAACAGGGTTGTTGTCATGTGTGATTTCAACTTCCTTAATATTGACTGGCACCTGCTTAGTGTAAAGGGGATAGATGGGACGGAGTTTGTTTGGTTTGCACAAGAAGGATTCCTGACACAGTGTGTGGACAGGCTGATGAGAGGAGAGGCCATACTGGACCTGGTACTGGGCAATGAACCTGGTCAGGTGTCAGTTCTCTCGGTGGGTGAGCTTTCGGAGACAGTGACCACAACTCCCTGACCCTTACCCTTGCCTTGGAGAGGGATAGGAGCAGACGGCATGGGGAAGTGATGGGAGGGTGTAGAGGGCGCTTCACTCTGTCTGACTCCGGGAGTGTGTGATGGGACGGTGTGGAGGGAGTTTGGCTCGGGGGACTGAGTGATGGGGGGGATAGCAGGTGGGGTGTGTCTCGAGCCAGGACAGTTCAAGTGACACCCCCAGCCCAGGGGAACTCCATCCCACCCCCACAACACATAGCTCTGTATCACAACTCACTGTTAACTGATGTCTCAAGGGTTACTGCAAGTTAATGATTCACTTGGGCAGGACTGGGGCTCTCTCTCTCCCTGCCTTGTCAGGCTGACACATCATCCATCAATGTCATTAATCTTTGACGTTAATTAGTTTCATCCATGAACAGGGCAGCTTGGGACCTGGGTGAGACCAACACAATGTCTGACATTGCGCCTGTGTCCAGTCCCTTGTGTTCACACAGGGGTCAGGAAACAGGAGTCAGCCCATACCCCACTTCCAGGGATCTGCTGTATGACACACAAACCCTGAACCCCTGGATTGGATCCCAGCCTGTAACCCTCTCCCAGGGATCAGTTGTACTACATACAAACCCTCTGAACCCCTGGATTGGATCCCAGCCTGTAACCCTCTCCCAGCGATCAGTTACACTACATTGTGTGTGAGTTTCACTGAGCAGGATCTGAGACTTGAAGCGAGGTGTGAGGCTATGAAGGAGGCAGGTCTCAGGACTTGTGCGAGGTTCGCTGAGCAGGACCCTAAAAAAGCTACATTTGCAAATTTAGTTAATAATTGATTGGCTAATTGGCAGCAGCCAATAAAGAGAAGTTAGGATCAAGCAATGTGGCCATTGTGAGAGTGGGCCTGTGTCGGGGTGGGGAGCTGAGGCTTTGGCTCAAGAGGCTTCGGTGTGAAGAAGCAGAGTAAGTGAGTGGAGGCCAAGGTGAGGTTCTGGTCTCATTCTTTGTTATTGCACAGTTAGAGCACTGTGAATGGCAGGCAGGGCAGTGGTGTGCTCCTCTTGTAGGATGTGGGGAGTCGGGGAGACCTCCAGTGTCCCTGATGACTACACCTGCGAGAAGTGCATCCAGCTGCAGCTCCTTACAGACCGTGTTAGGGACCTGGAGCTGGAGCTGGATGAACTCTGGATCATTTGGGAGGATGATGGGTTGACAGACAGGAGTTACTGGAAGGCAGTAACACCTGGGTTGCAGGATGTAGGTAGCTGGGTGACTATCAGGGGAGGGAAAGGGGATAGGCAGAGTTCCCCTATGGCCGTTCCCCTCAGTAACATGTATATTGTTTTGGATACTGTTGGGGGGCGGATGACCTACTAGGGGAAACCCACAGCAACCAGGTCTCTGGCACTGAGTGTCACTCTGATTTGGGGGATGTGGGGCTGTTTTACCACAGGAGTGGGGGGGGTGATTTTGGGGAGGCAGGAGGAGGGGGTACATGCCCTCACTGCTTGGGGGGCTGTGACTGGGGTCTTGGCTCTAGGACACTTAGTCCAATTGTTACCACAGGACGTTGGTGAGATGGTGACCCCCCCCCCCCGACCTCTGTGTCCAGCCCAGGAATGACTGTCTGAGGGTTCACCCTGGTGTGAGGGGTTACTGAGGGCAAACACCTGCTTTTCTCTGGTGTTTTGGATGGGAGATCAGTGGGGTTGGGTTGTGTGGGGTGAGGTGAGGCTGGGTGTGACCATGAGGTTACAGCTTTCTTCTGTAACAATTGAACGGTTCTCACAACAGTCATTCTGGTTACTGAGTGTCACTTTGGGAGGGGAGGCACTATGGGAGGGGTGCGTTGTGGGACGGTTGGTGCACTGTGGGAGGGGTGCACTGTGGGAGGGGTGACTGTGGGATGGGTGCATTGTGGGAGGGTTGTTGAGGGAGGGGCGCACTGTGGGAGGGGCACACTGTGCTGTGAGACAATCCCTGACCTCCCGCCTCTGGTCCACCGGCTAGTCCTCAGTACCAGCTGACTACAGAATGGACACCTAAGGGTTAACATCAGCACTGCATGGTGAAGTCTAATCAAAACCCCCGGACCGAATCCTTTCATTAATGACCTGGGAAGTGTGAGGAACATCAGTATGGATGTGGCAGCAAGTTCCTTGCGGATCGCGGGGTTCAGAGTTCCTATTGGCCAGTTTCCAATGCCGTGTTTTACAACCAATTTGCGAGGTAACAACGTCGAACAATCATCATCCTGATTTGACGCTTCACTGAGCTCCATTTGTCATCTCATTCACAGTAATTGGAGCGAGCCGGTCTCTCAGACACCTGCTCCCAGCACACAGCCCAGCCACGCACCTGACAACCTCAGGCTGACCAACATCACAGCAGCCGGCTCACTGCCGCACATCTGGCCACAGCTGCACTGGGCCTCAGCCACAGACAACAGCTGGCCCTGTGGCGAGGACTGGCTGGCCTGCTGCTGTAATGATGGGCTGAATGGTCTCCCACAGATCTGAGGTGATGTCCCCCTCTGTCTATACACACAGCTGCAGATGTGAATCAGTCACCAGCCAGATGTGTGTGACTGTCGGCTGAATTGCTGCTTTTGTTTGTCAGAACAATGTTACCAGGACGACACTTCACAACTAAAGGGAACAGCCAATCAGACCAAACCCTGGTCACACTGTCCCACACCCATCTGCCCAATGGCAGCCGTCTCCAAATATTGTCCCCATCCCCGTCCCAGTCAGAAGCAAATCATCTTCATGCCCCATCTCGGCAGACGAGGAGAGAATTCACCCCCTTCAGTTACTGACATCAGTCCCCTGTAGTGACAAAGCAAAGTATCCTGTCTGACCCTGCCCATCATTGTTCAAACCCACACTGACCGTGTGTATGTCTGCACGTTTGTGTGGAGTATGTGTAAGTGTGTCGGGGGGGGGGGGGGGGTGTGTACGTCAGGGGGTTGTGTGCCAGGATTGTGTGTCAGTAGAATGCAAGGCACTATTGAGTGTGTTGGGGTGAGTGTGAGACAGCTCAGCTGCTCTGGTCAGTGCTGACGGTCACTTGGATGGCCGTATGTGTCTGGGACTGAGTCCTGTGCCCACGAGGTTGACCACGAGTCTGCTGTGGGGTTGTGTAGTTCCAGGGTAGGGGCTGCGAGGAGATGAGGGTGGTGCAGGGAGCACTGGCGCTAACACTGGCTGTTCAGTTCTGCTTCCCACTGCTCCTCCCCTGCCCAGCGGCCTCAGCAACCTCCCCCAGCATGAAATGTATTCTGTCTGATCTACAACACATGGCCAGGTTAGATAAGACTCACGGCTATTTCTGTCGGTCTGCATTGTCGTGGCACGGGAACCAATTTCAAATATCAAAAAACCCTTTAGACTTCCATCAGCTTGGGGGAAGTGTCTTTTTATCTGAATCATATCCATTAAGACCACATGAAAATTTAATTTCAGCTTTGCGTTTTAAGTAAATAGATAGTCTTTTGGTTTGTCTCTGCTTGTATATCTGTGGGTCTGTGTGAGTGTGTCCATGTGTGTGAGGCAGTCTGTTTTTGTGTGTGTCTGTTACTGTGCTTGTGTGTGTGTGCACACGCATCCGTGTGTGTGTGAATCAGAAACCTTCAGACACAGGAACCATTCAGCCCATCACTCTGAGCCAGGTTGGGGACCTCCCAGCCTGATCCCGGCTCCACATTGTGACTGTGAGCCTTTTTAAAGAATGTGGTTAGAACACAGTACAGCACAGGAGCAGACCCTACGGTCCACAATGTCTGTGCTGACCATGATGCCAAATCAAGCTCATCCCATCTGCCTGCGCAGGGTTGATACCTCTCCATTCCCTTCGTGTTTATGTGTCTTAATAGTGGTACCACTATCGTACCTGCTTCCACCACCCCTGGCAGCTTGTTCCAGGCATCCACCACACTGTGTTTATATTAAAAACAAAACTTGCCACGCAAATCTCCTTTAAACTTTCTCCCTCTCACCTTAAATCTATGATCTCTAGTGATCGACATTTCTGCCCTGGGAAAAAGACTCTGGCTCTCTAACCTACCTATGCTTCTCATAATTTTATAAACCCCATCAGGTCTCCCCTCAGCCTCTGCCGCTCCAGAGAAAACAACCCAAGTTTGTCCACAATCTCTCCTTATAACACATGCCCTCTAATCCAGGCAGAATCCTGGTGAACCTCTCCTGCACCCTCTCCAGTCTCCACACCCTCTCCAGTCTCCACACCCTTCCTGTAACGTGGTGACCAGAACTGCACGCAACACTCCAAGTGCGGCCTAACCAAAGTTTTATACAGCTGCAATGTGACTTCCCAACATTTATATCAACACCCCGACCCATGAAGGCAAGCGTGCCGTACACCACCCATAGCATCCTGTCTACCTGTGTGGCCGCATTCAGGGAGCTGTGGACCTGCTGCCCACGACCCCTCTGTACATCAGTGCCCCTGAGGCTCCTGCCATTCACTGTTTACTTTCCTGTACGTGACCTCCCTGAGTGCAACACCTCACACTTGCCCGGATTAAACTGCATCTGCCATTTCTCCGCCCATTTCTACAACTGATCGATATCCTGCTGTGCCCTTTGACGACCTTCTTCACTGTCCATAACTTTGCCAATTTTTGTGTCATCTGCAAACTTACTCATCGGATCATCTGCATGCTCATTCACATCATTAATCGACATCACAAACACCAGAGGTCCCAGCACCCATCCCTGGGGAACACCACATGTCACAGACCTCCAGTCAGAATAACATCCTCCACCACTCCGATGGACAAGCCAATCCGATCTACCAAGTCTCCATGGATCCCACGCACCTTAAACTTCTATATCAGCCTACCAAGAGGTACCTGACAAATGCCTTACTAAAGTCCAGGTAGACATCACACATGGCCCTACCCCATTCTCGTCATCACCTCAAACATCTCAATCGAGTTCGTAAGATGTGTCCTGCATCACAGTGTGCTGACTGTCCCTAATGTCCATGATTTTCCAAATGTGAGTACAAATCCTATCCCCAAGAATCTCCTACATTATTTACATATTTATAGCAATGAACATCATTTTCGAATTAAACCATTGCCACCCTTGCCTGGGACACATTCCAGCCCCTGTGGTACCCACTGGTCCCAGGAGGCCTCCATGGAGGGAGCGGGCACCATGTTCTCCCTCTCCTGGGACATGGACGTTTCCTCGCGAGAGGGGCAGGCAGTCAGCTCAGGTGAATGGCCTCCTTGGCCAGGCCCAGGAGTGGACCAACGAAGAATTCCCCCAATAACTCGCCTGTCAACTTCTGCATGTCCACCCTCATGTGTTGTGTAAATGGGAGAAGGATCTCTGCCTCCCACCCTTTCAGGCACAGAGTCCCAGACCCCACACTGTCTGGGTGATTTTGTTCTTGCTTTGTCTCTCTCTAACAGTCTCTCTCTAACTCTTAGCAGTGTGGAGGAATAGAGGGGTCTTGGGGTCCACGTTCATAGGTCCCTCAAGGTTGCCGCGCAGGTCGATAGGGTTGTTAAGAAGGTGTATGGTGTGTTGGCCTTCATTAGTTGGGGGATTGAGTTCAAGAGCCGCGAGGTGATGTTGCAGCTCTATAGAACTCTGGTTAGACCACACTTGGAGTATTGTGTTCAGTTCTGGTCGCCTCATTATAGGAAGGATGTGGAAGCTTTAGAGAGGGTGCAGAGGAGATTTACCAGGATGTTGTCTGGATTGGAGAGCATGTCTTATGAGGATAGGTTGAGTGAGCTCGGGCTTTTCTCTTTGGAGAGGAGGAGGATGAGAGGTAACCTGATAGAGGTGTACAAGATGATAAGAGGCATGGATCGAGTGGACAGTCAGACTTTTTCCCAGAGCGACAATGGCTAACACGAGGGGGCATAATTTTAAGGTGATTGGAGGAAGGTATAAGGGGGATGTCAGAGGTAAGGTTTTTTTTACACAGAGTGGTGGGTGCGTGGAACACACTGCCAGCAGAGATTGTGGGGGTAGATACATTAGGGACATTTAAGAGACTCTTAGATAACCACATGAATGATAGAGAAATGGGGAGCTATGTGGTTAGATAGATAGAAGGGTTAGATAGATCTTAGAGCAGGATAAAATGTTGTCACAACCTTGTGGGCCGAAGGGCCTATACTGTGCTCTAGTATTTTATGTTAATCCTCTGCCAATTACTTTAGATCTCAGCTCCAGGAGGTTGACTCCTCTGCTAAAGGGAAGGGGACCTTTGGTTTATTCTACCCAGTCCTCACATCATTTTATACTCTGAGTGTCTCCCCTCGGTCTCTGCCGTTCCATCAATGACACCCTCAGATTCTCCTACCTCTCCTCGTAGATAGGATCCTTCCTGGCAACGTAATGCTTTTGGCATCCTTCCCAGTCTCACTCTCCGGTAAGGTGATGCCCAGAACCAGTAGAGCCCTGTCTAGAACACAACGTAAAACAGGACAGCACAGGAACAGGCCCTTCAGCCCACCATGTGTGCCAACCATGATGCCAATATCACCAGTTCCACCTGGCTGCACGTGGTCCACATCACTCCATTCCCTGCCTGTTCACATGTCTGTCTGAATGCCTCTAAACATTGTACCTGCTCAAGTCTCCCCCACCGCCTAACGACATGCACAGTTACAGAATACCCACCCCGCCCCCCACCAGCTACGATGTGCACAGTTACACCTTCCAGCTCGGACATTTGTTAACTCTGCCCACAAAAGCAAATGTCTCATCTGCCTGTTTACCTACCTTCCTGACCTCTCCTGCTGCCTTTAAAGGTCTGTGGGTGGACATTGCAAGGTCCCCCTGTCCCCCACACCACTGAATGACCTCCCATTCCCATGAGCCATAGATACAGCTGGGAAATAGGCCCTTCAGCCTATCGAGTCCATGCCAACCACCCTTTTACACTAATCCCATTTTATTCTGCCCACATTCCCACCAACCTCCCCCCAGATTCTACCCACATACCAATACCCTCACCCACACACTGGGGGCAATTTACAGCAGCCAATTAACCCACCGACCCTGCACGTCGCTGGGATGTGGAGGAAACGGGAGCACCTGGGGGGAACACAGGGTTACGGGGAGAACTCCACATCCTCCATTTCCATCTCATCTGCAAACTTACTGACCACACCTTGGACAGGTACGTGGATAGGAAAGGTTTATAGCTCAGGTGGACACCTTGGTCAGCATGAATCCATTGAGCCAAAGGGCCTGTTTCCATGCTGTGTGACTCTGTGACCTCCTACATTCACATCCATGTGGTTAATGTACAGAATTAATGGTGAGGTCCCAGCTCCGATCCCTGTGGTACATCACCTGGTCACAGGACTGTAGCCGCAACATCATTCCCCCACCGTCACCCCCTGCCTCCAACCAACAAGCCAACCTTGGCTCCAATCCACCAACCTGTCAGGAATCATTTTATGCCTTCCTTCCATGTTAAACAACGGTCCACCATCACCAACTCCCACCCCCCCCCCCTCCCAAACCCATACTCTGAATCACAGTCACACCACTCACCCACTGATTCTCCTCCCCCAGCCCAGAAAACACAGGGTCTCCCCAGCCCCACTCCTCCTCGGCCTTGTACAACTCAGGCTAAAGAGGTTCTTCTGATACTTTGGGAATTCTGTGTCCTCCACACCGGTCACCCCGTCTCCCAGGGGTCACTGAAACCCACACTACCTGGGAGCTTTTATATCAGGTTACATGCTGTGTGCACCCATGTACACACACTTGTGTCTGTCGTTCTGTGTGGATGCATGTCTACATATGTGGATGTGTCTGTCTGTGTTGGGCTTGGGATGATGGTATTTCACATGTAACAATAAATCCAACTGGTTCCTGGCTGACACATTAAACTCTTCGCTGCCTCAGTCACTCCTGCTGATTTTCTGGTCTGGGATTTTGGGAGCAGTGACAATGGAAGTGGTGATTCTGGATTAGTCCAGGACAGAGGTTTGGACACAGAGCTCTGAGCTCTCTATATGTACAGCAGCACTAAAACATTGACCCTCTCAGCCTTTCTGTCTCTCTCTATCCTGTCTGTTCCCTGAAAGTTCTGGTGATATTAAAGTGTGCAGAAAATCAGAGGGCAGAGGTAGTTGAATCAGTTACGAGGGGCGGGTTGAATCTGTAATGAGAGGTGGTTGAATCAGTAACGAGAGGGTGCATGTGTAAAATGAGGAGAAGGAAAGCTGGATTCAGTTCACATCCAGGAGATTAGCAAACAGAATCCGAGATCAGAGAGGAGCTGGGGAAGGAACATCAATCACAGCACAACACTGTAGCAGGGAAGGGAGAGCCCTGCAGTCTGGGAGAAAGTTGGCACCAGCTCCTTCCTCCTGCTCCCAGTATTGAGGAGAACATTGGGCTAAGTGGACATCAATGGTCTGTGCCAGAACCTCCCTTGTTCACCTCTGAGAACATCACCCCAACATCACCAGATCTTCCAATCACCATTGTGGTGGTGCAGCGGGTAATGCCACTGCCTCCCAGCACCAGAGCCCCGGGATCAATTTCGACTTCGCGCGCTGTCTGTGTGGAGTTTGCACGCTCTCCCTGGGTTTCCCCTGGGGGCTCCGGTTCCCTCCCACATCCCAACAAGGTGTGGCTCGGTGGGGTAATTGGCCACTACGATTACCCCCCCGAGTGTGAGTGAGGGAGGGCGTTCTGCAGGGGCACCGGAGAGGAGACCATTCTGATGGAAGCTCCCCACGGGCCAGAATGAACACAATGGGTCGAAGGGTCCCCTCGTGCTGTTGTGGGGAAGTGTGGTGAGCAGTGTGAGGCAGGGAGCAGGACCGGGACTGCATTCCATAAGCTCCCTACAGCAGCATTGTGGCCCGTGTGCAGGAGTCACGGGGTCCGCAGAGCAACACGCACCCTGTGGGGGGGAACGTGGCGGCAGGGTAGTGGCCGTGGGGGGGAGGGTCACCACCCGGGCTGTGGGGGCAGAGGGACAGCGGCCGTGGGTGGGGGCAGCGGCCCCATCCACACCTCCCCCCTCACTGCCGTCCTGTCCAGCACTGGACATCCCGACGTAGGACCCAGCTGTTGCTCACACCTCTGCTGGGCCATCCTCCTCACAGGCTGCTGAAACACTGCTGGCAGGTCCCCATGCTCCCTCCCCCCACCGTACTCCCTTCCCCCCACCTCCCCACTGTCGCACCGTACTTCCCCTCCCCCCACCGTACTCCCCACCACACCCCAACTCTCCTCTACTCTCTCCCCCCTCTCTCTCTCACCCCCCTCCTCCCCCCCCCCTCACTCCCCCACTCTCTCTCTGCACCCTCCCACCAGTGGGGAGGACACCAGTACTCTGCCCACCCTGGCCCTGATGTCCATTTGCTTTGTGCCTCGAGAGCCAGAACGTCCCTTTGCTTCAAACCCGGGAACGTTTCCAAGGTAAAAGCAAGGCAGGGAGACAGAGAGGAAGACCAGTTATTATAACTTTAGCTCTTGTTCTGGTGACTGTGTGTCTGAAACGGGTTTCAGTCTGAGCTTGGCAAGGCTAACAATGGCTCCTTCATTTAAATTCCGCTGCAGTAGAAGGCATTGCTTATTAGTAAGCTCACACAGCACAACACTGCTATTTTAGAACAAAACAATGGTTCAGAGCTTCTTTCAAAGGGGGATGCAACCCAGCAGAAAGGGTGCAATTAAGCAAACAACCAGCAATTAAAGCTGGGCTATCATTGCCTGATGCCATCAGCACACAGCTCAACCCCAGCCTCTCAGGCTTTCAAAAGGGAAGTGCATTTCTCTGAAGTACAAAAGCTTTCAATGTCAGTGAGTAGCAGTGAGCCTGAGCTAATTCCACAGGCAGTCTGCCAGAGGTCCACACACACCACACTCTGCAGATTCACCACCACCTCCATCACCAGTCTCTGGCCCCACTGGGGTCAACCTGACCGCGGCCCCACTGGGGTCGACGTGACCCCAACTGTTGCTCAGAAACAGCTGACCCCAGCTCCCTACAACTTCTCCTCAGGATAACCCCATGCCTTAGCTCCAAAATCCAGGGAATCCCCCATTCTAACTCTCCCTAAGCCCCACCCCAGGGTAACTCCTGACCCTGGGTCCCACAAACAACAGACTCAGGGTAAGTCCCAGCCCACAATCGCTGGGTACGTCCCGTCCCACTGACAGGTTGGTGCTACCAGAAGGTGTGCTGCTGTGTGTACAAGTGGAAGGGACCAGCCCTGGGAATCCTCATCATGGAGTCTCAGGTATCAGGTCAGACCAGGGCAAGGAACACTTCCCGATTACCACCCACCCTCCCTCACTGAGGAACCTCACATTGAACAACACTTGGAGAACCACAGAGCAGTAAGGACACAGACTGTCCCCTGAGTGGGGAAGTCCATGCCCACCACCAGGAATGTGTTGGTAACACCACCACTGGCCGAGCTGGTGGTGTCCGGGAGGTCGGACCTGCTGGATGTGGACAGAGGCGACCTCACAACCGGGGATCAGCTGGGAGCTCTGCAGTCCCACCATGTCTCGCTGTGAGTCCTGGTGTAACGAATGAGATATTTGTTTATTAGTCACACGTGCATCAAAACACACAGTGAAATGCATCTTTTGCATAGAATGTTCTGGGGGCAGCCCGCAAGTGTTGCCACACTTCCAGCGCCAACATAGCATGTCCACAACTTCCTAACCCGTACATCTTTGGAATGTGGGAGGAAACCGGAGCACCCGGAGGAAACCCACGCAGACACAGGCAGAACGTACAAACTCCTTACAGATAGCAGCTGGAATTGAACCCAGGTCGCTGGCGCTGTAATAGCGTTACGCTAACCCCTACACTAGCATGCTGCCCTCCATTAAACAGTTAACGGGAAGAGGAGGTTCCCAGAACGTCCTCACCCTTAGTGATGGCAGGGCCAGGGGTGAGGGCTGCAGACCAGGCTGAAACATTCGCACCACATCAGACAGAAATGCTGAGTGGATGGTCCATCTCCCCTCCCTCCCGACATCCCCACCGTCTCCGCTCCCTCCTGACATTTCCACCATCACAGGAGCCGTCCCCAGACAGTACAATTGACTCCGTGTGATATCAAGAAACGGCTGATGTCTCTGGACATCCAAAGGCCACGGGAGTGGACAACATCCCAGCTGTAGTACTGGAGACCCACGCTCCAGAACTGGCTGTGCCTCTGGACAAGCTGTTCCAGTCCAGGTACAACACTGACATCTACCCCACAATAGGGACCATTGCCCAGGGGTGTCCTGTTCACAATAAGCAGGACAAACCCAATCCGGCTCATCACCGCCCCATCAGTCCACTCCCCATCACCAGCACAGTGATGAAGGGCTCACTGACAGTGCTGTCATGTGGCACTGACTCCCCAATAACTTTCCACACATCGACTGGGACTCCCATACTGTAAAGGGATTGGATGGGAGAGTTTGTCAAATGTGTTCAGAAAAGTTTCCTCAATCAATATGTAGAGGTCCCAACTAGAGAGAGCGCAATACTGGATCTCCTCTTAGGGAACGAGACAGGGCAGGTGACAGGAGTGTGTGTAGGGGAACACTTTGGATCTAGTGATCATAATTCCATTAGTTTCAAGATAATTATGGAGAAGGACAGGACTGGTCCTCGGGTTGAGATTCTAAACTGGAGGAAGGCCAACTTTGATGGCATCAGAAGGGATCTGGATTGGGATAGGTTGTTTTCTGGCAAAGAGATGCTTGGTAAGTGGGAGGCCTTCAAAAGTGAAATATTGAGAGTACAGAATCTGTATGTTCCTGTTAGGATAAAAGGCAAGGCTAACAGCTTTAGGGAACCTTGGTTATCAAGGGATATTGAGACCCTGGTAAAGAAAAAGAAGGAGGCGCATATCAGGTACAGGCAGATGGGATCAAATGAGGCGCTTGAGGAGTTTAAGAAATGCAAGAGAACACTTCAGAGAGAAATCAGGAGGGCAAAAAGAGGACATGAGGTTGCTCTGGCAGACGGTGAAAGAGAATCCCAAGGGTTTCTATAACTATAGTAAGAGCAAAAGGGTAGCAAGGGACAAAATTGTTCCTCTTGAAGATCAGCATGGTCATCTATGCATGGAGTTGAAAGAGATGGGGGAATCTTAAATAAACTTTTTGCATCCCTATTTACTCTGGAGACAGACACAGAAGTGGGAAAGTGTGTATGGATCCAGAAGAAATAGCAGAGGCACTTAATTAAATTTTTGAAGTATTGATAGGGTAGATAGTCAGAGGCTTTTCCCCAGGGCTGAAATGATAGCCACAAGAGGACACAGGTTTAAGGTGCTGGGGCGTAGATATAGAGGAGATGTCAGGGGTAAGTTTTTTTACTCAGTGGTGAGTGTGTGGAATGGGCTGCTGGCAACAGTGGTGGAGGCGGATACGATGGGATCTTTTAAGAGACGGTTGGATAGGTACGTGAAGCTGAGAAAAATAGAGGGCTATGGGTAAGCCTAGTAATTTCTAAGGTAGGGACATGTTCGGCACAGCTTTGTGGGCCGAAGGGCCTGAATTGTGCTGTAGGTTTTCTATGTTTTATAGAACTGAGGAAAAAGAGCAGTGAGGTCATGGACTGTATCTGGATTACGGAAGAGGAGGCACTGACTGTTTTGAGGCGAATGAAGGTGGATAAATCCCCAGGGCCTGACAAGGTGTCCCCTCAGACCTTGTGGGAGGCTGGTGCAGGCAGACAATAAGGTGCAAGGTCACGAGGTAGATTGTGAGGTCAAGAGTCTATATGGACATATGGGGGCATTCGTGTGTAAGGGTGTGTGTACACTAGGTGCATGTGTACAGGGACATGGGTATGTAGGCTGTATGCAGCATGCTTGTGTACAAGGGGTCACCCATGCACGGGGTTGTGTGTGTACAGGTTTGCGTGTGCACAGGGCCGTGCATACGGGGGGGGGGGGGGTGTGTGTGTGTGTGTGTGTGTGTGTGTGTTCACCTGGCCGTCTCTGTGTCTGCTCCCTCACACGCAGTCAGAGCTCCACATCAGGCCCTTGTCTTGGGAAGCCTGTTTAACTTCTGCTCTGCACCACGTCCACCTGCTGATGAGCGCTGCTGACTCAGCCTCTCTGCTTAACTTTAATTGATTAACAAGACACAAAGTGAAGCAGGCGCCGGTGAAATCCCACCAAAGTATCGGCCCAGCACTTTCCAGTCGATGTCTGTGCAAGTAAAGATTGTTTCAGGAGACACAGATACAGCAGCAGGAGGGCCACTCGGCCCATCCATACAGATCTAGAGCAGGGGAAAGGCCACTCGGCCCCTCCAGCCTGCTCCACCCTTCAACAACAGCTGACCTGTTGTAACCTCAGCTCCCGCCTGACCCCGGTAACCTTCCACCCCCACCCACCCCTCACTCACCACAGAGCTCTCTAACTCTGTCTTAGAAGCAGTCAAAGCTGCTGCCGCTGATCTCAGAGAGTTGCAAAGACTCACAACTTACAGAGAGCCAGTCATTTGTCTCATGTCTTAATGGGTCCCCTCATGTTTAATTAGTGACCCCAGTTCTCGATTCTCCCACAGTGGGAAAACACCTCTCCACACCCACCCTTTTGAGGACTGAGTCAGGTCCCCTCTCACTGTCCCAAACTGCAGTGGACACAACCCCAGCCCATCCAACCTCGCCTCATGAGACACTGAGACAACTGCAGGGAGTTGTGGACACAGCTCAGCACATAACGGAAACCAGCCTCCCCTCTATGGAGCCTGTCTACACTTCTCGCTGCCTCGGTAAAGCAGCCAACATAATCACAGACCCCACCCACCCCGACATTCTCTCTTCTCCCCCTCCCATTGGGCAGAAGGCTGAAAGCACGTACCACCAGGCTCAGGGACAGCTTCTACCCCGCTGTTATAAGACTATTGAATGGTCCCTCTGTACAATAAGATGGACTCTTGACCTCACAATCTACTTTGTTACGACCTTGCATCTTATTGTCTGCCTGCACTGCACTTTCTCTGTAACTAAAACACTTTATTCTGCATTCTGTTATTGTTTTACCCTGTACTACCTCAATGCACTGTGTGATGAATCGATCTGTACGAATGGTATGCAAGACAGGTTTGCACTGTACCTCGATGCACGTGGCAATAATAAACCAATTTACCCATTCCAGGTATCGATCCAGCAAAACATAGAACACAGAACAGCACAGCACAGGAACAGGCCCTTCGGCCCACCATGTCTGTGCCAACCACAATGCCAGTTTAAACAAATCCTACCTGCCAGCACGTGATCCATCTCCCTCCATTCCCTGCCTGTTAATGTGTCTGTCTAAACGCCTCTTGACCACCTCTATCGTGTCTGCTTCCTCTCACCACTCTCTGTGGAATAAAAACCTGCCCCACACATCACTTTTAAACTTTCCCCCTCTCACCCTAACCCTATGCCCTCTAGTACATGTCTACGCTGGGAAAGGACTGTGGCTCTCCACCTTATCTGTGCCTCTCATAATTTTATAAACCTCTATCAGGTCTCCCCTCAGCCTCCGCTGCTCCAGAGAAAACAACCCAAGTTTGTCCAACCTCTCCTGATAGCGCATGCCCTCTAATCCAAGCAGCATTCTGGTAAACCTCTTCTGCACCCTCTCTGAAGCCTCCACATCCTCCTGTAATGGGGCAACCAGAACTGCACACAGGGCTTCAAATGTAGCCAAGCCAAAGTTTTATACAGCTGCAACATGACTTCCTGACTTTTATACCTAACACCCTGACCGATGAAGGCGAGCGTGCCATATGCCACCCTGTCTACTTGTGAGGCCACTTTCAGGGAGCTATAGATTTGCAGCCCATGATCCCTCTGTACATCAATGCTGTTAAGGGTCTTGCCATTTACTGTACACTTTGCCCCTGCATTTGACCTTCTGAAGTGCTACACCTCAGACTTCCTCAGATAAAGCTCCATCTGCCATTTCTCTGCCCATATTTCCAACTAGTCTCACAAGGTCCCACATATTTGGTTATCAAGAAAGTTCAGATGCATGGGGTCAGTTCGGTCAGGCAAGACCCATAAGTGTTGAAGAGCAGAGAGACCTTGGGGTGCAAGTCCATGACTCATTGCAAGTGGTTACACAGGTAGGCAGGGTGGTTAATAAGGCTTATGATGCATCTCTATAGAACTCTAGTTAGGCCGCATTTAGAGCATCGCATGCAATTCTGGTCACCTCACTACAGGAAGGACGTCAAGGAATTCTGGTCACCTCACTACAGGAAGGACGTCAAGGCTTTAGAGAGGGTGCAGAGGAGGTTTACTAGGATGCTGCCTGGATTAGAGGGCATGAGCTATCAGGAGAGGCTGGACAAACTTGGGCTCTTTTCACTGGAGCGGCAGAGGCTGAGGGGTGACCTGTTGGAAGTACAAAATTATGAGGGGCATAGATAGGGTGGACAAGCAATATTGAGCGATCCAATACCAAAGGCCGTGCATTTAAGGTGAGAGGGGGTAGGATCAGAACAGACGTCAGAGGCACGTTTTTTTACTCGGAGAGTGGTGGGTGCCTGGAATGTGTTGCCTGATAGGGTGGTGGAGGCAAATTCATTGGGGGCTTTTAAAAGGAGCTTGGATGGGCACATGAATGAGAGGAAAATAGAGGGATATGGGCATTCTGTAGGTAGGAGGGATTAGCTATGTCGGCACAACATTGTGGGCTGAAGGGCCTGTTCTGTGCTGTACTGTTCTATGTTCTAGGCTATATACTGCTGTGTCCTTTGACAACCTTCCTCACTATCCACAACTTGACCAATTTGTGTGTCATCCACAAACTTACTAATCAGCCCATCCACATTTTCACCTAAATCATTGATATACAGTATATCGCAAACAACAGAGGCCCCAGCACCGCTCCCAGTGGACCACCAGTCGTCACAGACCTCCAGTCAGAATAACTCCCCTCTGTGGATGAGTCAATATTGAATCCACCAAGTTACCGTGGATCCTACGCATCTTAATCTTCTGGATCAGCCCACCAAGGGAGCTTGTCAAATGCCTGCACTAAAATCCAGGTAGGCAACATCCACTGCCCTACCCTCATCAATCACCCTCGTCACCTCCTCAAAAAAACTCAACCGGCTTTGTAAGAAGTGCCCTGCCCTGCACAGAGCCGTACTGACTGTCCCTAATCAGGCGATGGTTTTCCAAATGTGAGTAAATCCTATCCCAAAGAATCTTGTCCAATAGTTTCCACACCACTGATGTGAGGCTCATGGCCTATAATTTCCTGGATTATCCCTACTCAAACCTTCTCTGAACTGTTTCCAATACATTAAATAAGGAGACAAACACTGTACACGTCCCCCGGAGCAGCCTCACCACTGCCCTCTATAACTGAAGCCGAACCTCCCCACTTTGTATTCAGTTCCCACTGTAATAAACAATAACTTTCTGTTAGTTTTCCTCATTACCCGTTGTACCTGCACTCTCACCTTTTGCAAATCATGTACTGGGACACCCGGCTCCCTCTGCAGCCCAGAGCTCTGCACTCTCACCTTTAGACAATACGCTTAGTTTAAATTTTCTGTCAAAAATGAACAATTTTACATTTTCTCACCTTGCTCTCCATTCGCCTGATCTTTTCCCGCTCACTGAACCCATCTCTGTCCCTCCCTACCCTCCTAACCTCCTCTTCATCACTATCTTCCCTACCTGCCTTTGTGTCCTCAGACACTTCAACCATTCCTTCGGTGGCTCCATCCAAGGCATTTGTATCAATGACCACGTTCTCCCAACGTACAGCTGTCGACTCTTGGGTGTTCCGAGACACTTCCAACCAATTCCTGATAAATCAGGCAAGCAAGAGTGTGGGACGGTATTCAATGGGTGTGGGAGTGTGGAATGGGATAAACTGGGTGGGGGAGAGTGCGGAATGGGATTCGTTGGGTGGGGGTTGAGTGTTAAATGGGATTCATTGTTTGTGGGGAGAATGTGGAATGGGATTCATTGGGTGTGGGGAGATTGGAATGGGATTCATTGGGTGGGAATGTGGAATGGGATACACTAGGTGCGGGGAGTATGGAATAAGATTCACTGGGTGGGGGGATTTTGCAATATGATTCATTGGGTGGGGGAGTGTAGATTGGGAGTCATTGGGTAGAGGGGAGAGTGCGATGGGATTCATTGTGCGGTGTGTGTGTGGAATGGGCTTCATTGGATGGGGAGAGTGTGGAGTGGGAATCATTAGTTGGGGACAGTGCAATGGGATTCATTGGGTTTGGGGAATATGGATTGGGATTCATTGGCTGGGGGGTGAGTGTTAAATGGGATTCATTGGGTGGGGGGGGGAGTGTGGATTGGGATTCATTGGGTGGGGGGGTGAGTGTTAAATGGGATTCATTGGGTGGGGGGGAGTGTGGATTGGGATTCATTGGGTGGGGGGGAGTGTGGATTGGGATTCATTGGTGGGGGGGGGAGAGTGCGGAATGGGAGTCATTGGGTAGTGGGGAGTATTGAATTGGATTCATTGGGTTTGGGAAATGTGGATTGGGATTTATTGGGCAGGGTGTGTCTGTCCAATGGGATTCATTGGGTGGGGGAGTGTTTGAAAGGAATCATTGGTTGGGGGTGAGTGTTAAATGAGGTTCATTGGTTGGGGGACAGTGTAGAATGGGATTCATTGGGTGGGTGGACTGTGGAATGGGATTCACTGGTTGTGGACAGCATGGAATGAGATTCATTGGATTCCGGGAATGTGGAGCGAGAGAGTGGAATGAGATTCATTAGATGTCGAGAGAGTGTCGAATGGGATTCACTGGGGTGGGGGGTGAGTGTAGTGTGGGATTCATTGGGTGAGACACGGTGTGGATTTGGATCCATTAGATGTCAGGGGAGTGCGGAATAGCATTCATTGGGTGGGCGAGAGTGTTTAATAGGAATCATTGGGTGGGGAGACTGTGGACTAGGATTTATTAGGTGGGGGAGAGAGAGTGCGGAATGGGATTCATTGGGCTGGGGGGAGTGCGGAATGGGATTAATTTGAGTGGGGAGAGAAAGCGTGTAATTGAATTCAGTGGGTGGGATACAGAGTGTGGAATGGGATCCATTAGATGTCGGGGGACTGCAGAATGGGATTCATTAGGGTGGGGGAAGAGTGTGGAATGGGATTCACTGGGGTGGGGAGACTCACTATGGGTTCACTGGGTGGGGGTAAGTGTGAATTGTGCCCCTTCCACAGTGCTGCTGTTCTGAAGTTATTCCAGAATGTTCTGCGCGGCAGTCACAAAGGGTTAACCTTTTATTTGCTGCAACACCAAGATTACTGTGGAATAATTGTCTGAACTCTGTGAATTGGAACCCACAATCTGCTGCTTATTCATGAGCACATTCTTTGGATCAGAGTCTCAGTGGAGCTATTATACATCCTAAAACTCCACTCCGATGTTTAACTGACAGACATGCCACGAAATTAAGTGAAGGAAATGGATGTTAATGGAAGAAACACTTCACGTTCAATGCTGTAATTTGTCTCAAAATAACTGTGACTAAACACGGCCTTCAGAAGGGAGCTCTGTGGAGAAGCCCTGCTGTCAGGAGCTGCCCCCTCACCATGGGACCCGTGTCTGAACCTCGCCTGAACTCTCCCACAGTCCCTGAGTGACGAGGCAGCTCCCAGCCCGAGTAACTCCTTCCCGGCTCCGGCTTCTCACAGCCTGTCTGCCCTTCATCACCTCCCTCGACGTTGATCCCATTCCTTTCAGAACTACTCTGCCTTCTACTGGATGCCTGGAATATGTTGCCTGATAGTGTGGTGAAGGCAAACTCATTAGGGGCTTTGAAGAGGGGCTTGGATGGGCACATGGATGAGAGGAAAATGTAGGGATATGGGCGTTCTGTAGGTAGGGGGGAATAGCTATGTTGGCACAACATTGTGGGCCGAAGGGCCTGTTCTGTGCTTTACTGTGCTATGTTCTCCACCCCACAGTCTCTGCTCTGTTGCCTGGGGAAGCATTTACCGTCCACTCTTCATTTAATCCCCATCTGGGAGGAGCCAATGGTGCCTCGTGGGAGTGGACAACAGGCTACCTCCCCAGTGGGTTCTGACTCAACGTCCCGTTATAACCCTGGACAACTGTGAATTACCAGTGACCCATTAACTGGGTGGTGAGCAGTGGCTGGCTACTTGGATCAGGGAGTAACTATGCTCAGCAGAGGCCTGGGAATGGTGCAGGGGTCCTGGTGAGTCATGGGGGCCTTGGGTTAACATCCAACAACATCAGTGGCTGTTTGGTAAGGAGGCCAACATGAGAATTCATGCTGTGCTTCAGAACCCATGCTGGCTCCACTGAACAACCCATAGGACGTTCCCCTGCATTCCCCTGACTTCACCCACATGCCCATCAACTGCAGCATGAATTTCCTACCACGCAGACTGGGGGCAATCCATAGATTAACCAACCCGCACACCTTTGGGATGTGGGAGCACCTGGGGGAGCCCAGGCGGTCACAGGGAGAACGTGCAAACTCCACACAGACAGAGGTCAGGATCAAAACTGCTCACCACAGTTTTGAGGCATTCAGTGAATGGAGAGGCAGGAGGGAGAGGGGTTAGGTTTGGCTCCAGGTCTGATAGGACGGCTCAGACCTGGGGGAGGACATGCTGCACCTGTGGCAAATCGGGAAGCTCACATCCTGAACAAACACACGGGCAGGAACTGGTCCCAATTCCAAAGCCTGAGCAACAGCTGGTGTTCCAACACCTGGGGCTGGGACCATGGACTGTGGGATCCAGGGTGTGGGAATCGAGCACTAAAGCTGGGCCGCAGGGAGAATTCCTGTTCTCCCAAGGACCTTCCCAGCAAGAGGATCCCGTTCCAGGTCTGAGGGAGAGGGTGAACAGACAGATCCTGGCCCTTCAGACGCTGACTGACCCGCTGAACATCTCCTGCATTTTCTGGTTTTGTTTCCACTCCTTGGCAGTTCTCATTTACTTTTGCAACTGGGGAGGGGTCAGTGGGGAGGTGCAGCAAGGCATTTGGTTAGTCGTGGCTTGGTTCTGGAACTGGCAGGCACACACCAAGGCTTGGTGGGCTGACCCGATGGATTGGGAGGGGGGGGGCGGTAACAGAAGGGAAGGGGCTCAGTGACAGGGCAGAGGAATGTGCGGTCAGAGGGCCGGCGGACAGAGGAGAAGTGAATATCTTCCATCAAGGATGGGGGAACTTGCAAATCTCAAAAAGATAGAATTTTGTTTGAGACAAAAGCAGCAGCTTGAGTGTCGAGGCAGGAGGTGGGCAGAGTTCTGAATGAGTGATCTGCATCTGTCCTCACAGGCGGGGGGAGCGTGGAGACAGCGGTAGCAGGAGACAGGATATCAGATGGGGGGGGAGGGGGAGAGAGATGGGGAGAGGGAGATATAGGGAGAGAGAGATAGGGCAGGAGATATAGGGAGAGGAGGAGAGATAGGGCAAGAGATAGGGAGATGGGGAGAGGGAGGAGAGAGACAGTTGGAGAATGGATATCCCAGGTTCTGGCACCTTTCCAGTGGATAAAATGCCAGGCCCAACCTGTTTTTAATACAGCAGCAGGGAGGAGTGGAAGTAGCACAACCTCTGATCCTCCATTCCCCAAACCCTTTGGCTGTAGCTGCAGTCCTGGGGATGGCGGACATTTAGAGCAGGACTGATGTTCCAAAGTAAAACTGGGAGCAGACCGAGTAACCGTGAGCTGGTGCCAGGAGTGGGAATGTCATTGGGAGACTTTGTCAGTGGAACGCAACTCAGGGTACGTCACCAAAGACTTTTGCAAATTTCTACAGATGTACGGTGGAGAGCATTCTGACTGGTTGCATCACCGCCTGATATGGAGACTCCAATGCACGGGATTGAAAGAGGCTGCAGAGGGTTGTAGACTCAGCCAGCTCCAACACAGGCACAACCTTCCTCGCTATCGAGGACATCTTCAAGAGGTGGTGCCTCAAGAAGGCGGCATCCATCGCTAAGGACCCTCACCGTCCGGGACATGCCCTCTTCTCGTTACTACCATTGGGGAGGAGGGAGGCCTGAAGATCCACACTCAGTGATTCAGGAGCAGCTTCTTCCCCTCCGCCATCAGATTTCTGAACAGTCCATGAATCCATGAACACTGCCTCGTTATTCCTCTTTTGCACTATTTATTTAGTTTTGTAACTTATACTAATTTTTATGTCCTGCACTGTACTGCTGCTGCAAAACAACAAATCTGACAACATACGTCAGTGATAATAATTCTGATTCTGGGTTGAGAGAGGTCGGGGTGGATCAGGCAAGGTCTGTGTGAGTTGTTAAGGGAAGGCCATGGCAGGCCAAGAGGAGGGAATCTTTGAGGTAACAAGTCAGGCGCTGAGGGCAGCACAAGTGATGCAGTAAACCTGGGCCAGAGAGTGTTTGACCAGGAGTTTGACCAGGTCCCATTCAGAGGAATGAACAAGAGCCAAAGTGGCAGATTGGATTGATAGGGACTCAAAAGGGTGAAGGGGTCCAATAACTGGGGTCAGGGTGAAGGGTGAAGGGGTTCAGTGACTGGGGTCGGGGTGCAGACGGTGAAGGGTGGAAGGGTTCAATGACTGGGGTCAGGGTGCAGAGGGTGAAGGGTGAAAGGGTTCAATGACTGGGGTCAGGGTGCAGAGGGTGAAGGGTGAAAGGGTTCAATGACTGGGGTCAGGGTGAAGAGGGTGAAGGGGTTCAGTGACTGGGGTCGGTGCACAGAGTTCCACAGGGTCCAGTGCTTCACTTGCTCCTCAGGAAGTATTTCACAGACACACCTCAATGTGGGCATCCTGACTGGGAAATTTGTGGATGATCTCAAGAGCAGAGTTTGTTGAGGAGGGAGCTCCGGGCTGCTGAAGAATCCCTGTGGGCAGGTCAGGCTGACAAAGTCCATCCAAAGACTTGAGGTGAATCTGATGCAGGGTTTCGACCTGAAATGTCGACATTTCCTCTGCCCCCACAGATGCTGCTCGAGCTGGTGATCTCCTCCAGTGGATAGAGTGCTGCCCAGATTCCCGTGCTCCAGATCTGTGTGTCCCAAGGTGAGGTGGTCTGCTTGGAGCCCACCTGCTTTCTGCAGAGCAACCCTGACGTGTGCCAGGGCTCACAGCTGTGTGGCTCCTCTGGGCAAGTTACCCGAAAGCTGCAATCCTGCAGAATTCTACACCAATGTTCAGCCTCCCTTGTAGGGTAATCAAGCAGTCTGCAAGTCCATGCCATGTAACAACTGGAGGGGCTGAATGGCCTCCTCACCCTTCTGTACACCTTCCTCTCCTTGTCCACCCATCCCCGTGCTGGTCCTGGGATTGTGCTGCCCACACATTAATGGCCCAGATTGGATAATCACTGACTTCAAAGGCCTGTTGTGGTGGGGGTCTCTGCTGCAGACCTGTGGCTGGGAGTCATTGCTCAGAGCTTAATCAGCGAGGCTCGCATCTCGAGCATGCGGCGAGGTGCTCACTGTAATATCGATGGAGTGCTTCAAAGCAGCAGTGGTGGTGAAATCACCAGTCTAAGTACCTCTTTAATCTAAGACCTATAACCAATGCTAATTTATTCACATCACATAAAATACAATGGATAACGTGAAATTCATTTCAAACTGTACACACGCGTGAGTCCAGAAGGCTGCTCTGGGGCAGGTTGCTTGTTTAGTAATCCAAGCAAAGCCAATTCCTCCATCGAGGAGTCAATTCCTCCGTCTGTTCCTTCCTGGGTCCCAGACAGGATCAAGAAGGGACACTGGCCATTCACCTGACTCAGGACAGGTATCCTCAATGGTACCCACACTATACCAACACCATACCTACACCATACCCACACCAGTACCTACACCATACCCACACTGGTACCTACACCGTACCCACACTGGTACCTACACCGTACCCACACTGGTACCTACACCGTACCCACACTGTACCCACACTTGTACCTACACCATACCCACACTGGTACCTACACCGTACCCACACTGGTACCTACACCGTACCCACACTGTACCCAAACTGGTACCTACACCATACCCACACCGTACCCACACTGTTCCCACACCGGTATCCACACTGATACGTACACCGTACCCTCACTGGTACCCTCGCTGGTACCCACACCATTCCCACACCAGTACCCACACCACCACCCAGACCAGTAAGAGTCAGTAGTCACTGGTCTATAAGCAGGCACGGTAGTGTAGCAGTTAGCATAACGCTATTACAGCGCCAGCGACCTGGGTTCCATTCCCGCTGCTGTCTGTAAGGAGTTTGTACGTTCTCCCCATGTCTGCGTGGGTTTCCTCCGGGGGCTCCGGTTTCCTCCCACATTCCAAAGACGTACGGGTTGGGAAGTTGTGGGCATGCTATGTTGGCGCCAGAAGCGTGGCGACACTGGTGGGCTGCCCCCCAAAATCACTATGCAAAAGATGCATTTCACTCTGTGTTTCGATGTATATGTGACTAATAAAGATATCTTATAAACCTCTAGCAGTAACTATACTGTATGATAAAAGTATGTCAGGAAATATTGGAGGGTTCATAAAGTAATGGAGTCACAAAGCAGTACAGAACAGAAACAGACCCTTCGGCCCATGCCGACCTGATCTTCTGCCTAGTCTCATCTCCCTGTACCCAGACCATATCCCTCCAAACCCCTCCCATCCATGTCCCTATCCAAACTTCTCTTCGATGTCGCAATTGAACACTTCCGCTAGCAACTCGTTCCACGCTCGCACCACCCTGTGAGTGAAGAAGTTTCCCCTCAGATTCCCCTTAAATATTTCACCTTTCATCCTAAACCTATGTCCTCTAGTTCTAGTCTCACCCAACCTGAGGGGAAAAAGCCTGCATGCATTCACCCTATCTATACCCTCATAATTTGTACACCTCTATAAGATCTCCCCTCATTCTCCTGTGTTCCAGGGAATAAAGTCCAAACCTATTCAAACCTTTCCCTATAACTCAGGCCCTCAAGTCCCGGCAACATCCGTGTAAATTTTCTCTGCACTCTTTCAAGCTTATTGATATCCTTCCTGTAGGTAGGTGACCAGAACTGCACACAATACTCCAAATTTGGCCTCACCAACGTCTTGTACAACTTCAACCTAACAACCCAGACTGATACCCACACCACCACCCAGACCAAAACCCACACTACCACCAGACCGGTAAGAGTCGTAGTCACCGGTCTATAAACTTCTAGCAGTAACTACACTGTGCGATAAAATATAACTGTACAAGGGTTTGTACAAATGATACCACAATGATCATGGGAGATTTTAATCAGCAGGTTGGACAAATCACTTTGGTAAGGGTGGCACTGCAGACAATTCACAGGGAGTACACTGGTAACAGTGGAAGGGCTAGCCCCGGGCTACAGATGAGATTGATCTTCTGGTAAAATGGGGAGTGTTTCAGTTCTGAGGCCAGGTTGATAGGCTAGGTGGGTGTTGATGGACTGAATGGCTTGTTTCTGTTGCTGTCTGAGTGTCTGGACCATCCAGGCTTCAGGTGCTCTGGTATTGAGTAATGAGACTGGATTAATTAATGAATTCCCAGTGAAGGATCTCCTCGGAGGGAGTGGTCACAGTGGAATTTCAAACAGTTTGAGGGTGAGAAACTGGGTCTGAAACTAGTGTGCTAAATTTAAATAGAGGTAACTCAATGGCTGTGGACAGAATTAGCAAAGTGGATGTGGAAGGTTGGGAGATCAGCAGCAGAGGATGTTTGAGGAAATATTTCACAACTCTCAGGAAGGGTACCCCCGGTGAGGAAGGACAATCCAGGAGAAGGACGCACTGTCTGTGGCTCACGGCACACGGAGGGTCAAACTGAAGGGAAAGGCAACCGTGTTGGGAAGATTGGTGGGTGGGCCAGAGGCCTGGGAAATTTGAGAAACCAGCAACGGATGACTCAGTAAATTATAACATGAGAGAAGATGGAGCACGAGAGGAAACGAGTAAGAACTTCCACCGATACATTGAAAGGGAGAGAGCAGCTTAAGTAAACGATCCTTAAGAGGATGGCTGGGGAATTGGTAATGGGAAACAGAGAAATGGCAGGGATTCTAGATAATTATTTTGCATTGACCTTCACAATAATAACGGCTAATTTAGGGGTACAGGGAGGGAGGAATTTAAAATGTCCCCATCACAGGAGAAAGAGTAGTGGGCAGGTTGACGGGTTCTGGACCTGATGACCTGCTCCTGGGACTTACAGGAACGGCTGCAGAGGGGGGGAATGTTTTGGTTGTGATCAATTCCCTTGGACCCCTTCCACCAAGCCGATATTGAATCCGAAAGGCCAGCTCACCCTGCACCCCATGTGATCTCACCTTCCAGACTAGCCTATGGGACCTTGTCAAAGGCCTCGCTAAAGTCCATGTAGACAACATCTACTGCCCTGTGCTTGTAGTGTAGTGGTTAGCGTAACGGTATTACTACGTCAGCGACCCAGGTTTAATTCACGGCCGCTGTCTGTAAAGGAGTTTGTACGTTCTCCCCGTGTCTGCGTGGGTTTCCTCCGGGTGCTCCAGTTTCCTCCCACATTCCAAAGACGTACGGGTTAGGAAGTTGTGGGCATGCTATGTTGGTGCCGGAAGCGTGGCGACGCTTGCAGGCTGCCCCCAGAACACTCTACGCAAAAGATGCATTTCACTGTGTGTTTTGATGTACATGTGACTAATAAAGATATCTTATCTTTTCTTAATCCTCTTCTTTACCTCCTCAAAAAACAATCAAATTTGTGAGATGCGATTTCCACGCACAAAGCCAACGCTGACTAATCAGTCCCTGCCTTTTCAATGCTGGTAGATCCTGTCCCTCCAGATCTCCTCTAGTAACGTTCCCACCAATGATGTCAGGCTCACCAGCCTATAGTTCCCTGGCTTGTCCTTACAGTCCTTCTTAGATAAAGCCACAACATTAGCCACCCTCCAATCTTCAGGCACTTCACCCATGCTAAACATGATGCAAAAATCTCTGTCAGAGCTCCTGCAATTTCTTTCCGAGCTTCCACAGTGTCCAGGGGCACGCTTGGTCACGCCATAGGAATTTATCCACCTTATAGACAGAGTGGACAGCCAGCACCTTTTCCACAGGGCAGCAATGGCCAATACCAGAGGACATCTGTTTAAGGTCAGAGGAGGAATGTTCAAGGGAGATGTCAGAGGTAGGTTCTTTACACAGAGAGTGGTGGGTGCCTGGAACGCACTGCCAGGGGTGGTTGTAGAGGCTGGTACAACAGGGACATTTAAAAAGACTCTGAGATAGGCACATAGAAGTAGAAAATTGGAGGGTTATGGGCTGTGCAGGAGGGAAGGGTTAGATTGATCATGGAGAAGGTGTTCATATAGTTTGGCACAACATCGTGGGCTGAAGGGCCTGCACTGTGCTGTACTGTTCTGTGTTCTGTGTTAGTAACGATGAGTCGGAGTACAGGAAGGAGACAGAGAGCTTAGTGACATGGTGTCATGACAACAACCTTTCCTCAATGTCAGCAAAACAAAAGAGCTGGTCATTGACTTCAGAAAGTGGGGGGCGGTGTACATGCACCTGTCTACATCAATGGTGCTGAGGTCGAGATGGTTGAGAGCTTCAGGTTCCTAGGAGTGAACATCCCCGAAGTATTCTATTGGGATGCATCACGGCTTGGTATGGCAACTGCTCTGCCCATGACTGCAAGAAACTGCAGAGAGTTGTGGGTCACAGCTCAGCACATCACATACACCACACACCCCTCCATGGACTCTGTCTACACTTCTCGCTGCCTCGGTAAAGCAGCCAGCATAATCAACGACCCCACCCACCCCGGACATTCTCTCTTCTCCCCTCTCCCATCCGCAGAATATAGAAAAACCTGAAAGCACGTACCACCAGTTCAAGGGCAGCTTCTAGCCCACTGTTATAAGACTATTGGAACAGTTCCCTAGTACGATAAGATGGCCTCGTGACCTCAATGATCTACCTCATTATGACCTTGCACCTTATTGTCCGCCTGCACTGCACTTTCTCTGTAGCTGTGACACTTTATTCTGCATTCTGTCATTGTTTTCCCTTGTACTGCCTCAATGTACTGATGTGATGAGATGATCTGTATGGATGGCATGCAGAACAAAGTTTTTCACTGTACCTCAGTACACGTGACAATAATGAAGCAATTTAGCAATTTGATATGCCTTAAGACTGCCAGCACTCCTCTGTTGTAACACGGAGATGTTCTTATACATCACAATTCATGTCCTGTATTCCTCAGCTTCCAGCAACTTCTCTACAGTAAATACAGGTGAGAAATATCCATTTACCACCTCGCCCATCTCCTGTGGCTCCTCTCATACACGGCCACACTGATCCCACAGGTCACCTACTCTCACCCGACTTGCCCTGTTATGTACTTTTACACTCACTTTTACTCTCTCTTAATGCACACCCCTCAACCTTACACCCCCCGACCTTACACCCCCCTCGACCTTACGCCCCCTTGACCTTACACCCCCCGACCTTACACCCCCCTTGACCTTACACCCACCCCCCTGACCTTACACCCATGGGCAATCTCAACTTTTATTGCACCTTTTCTGTTTGTGTTTTTGCAACCCCCGCGCCCTCCCCCCTTCCCCTCCCACCCCTCCCCTTGCCCACCTCCATGCCTCCACCCTCCCCACCTCCCCTCACCTTCTGCCCCTCACCACCCTCCCCTCTCCTCCTCTCTCCTGCCCCCACCGACTGATCACACCCACCCACCCTCCGCACACTCCCCTCCCACCCAGACACAGCAAGGGCCTCGGCCGAGGAAGTGAGGGTGGGGGGATTGGGGGGGATAGATCCGGGAGGGGCAGTGAGGGGGGAGACTGCAGGATGGGGGCGCTGACTGGGACATGTCAGGGTAATTGACTGACTCGTTAAGCCAGGAGCAGACACTCACCGGACTGAAGTCGTCCACGCTGCATTTCTGCTTGCTGAAGCTGCACTGGAGCAGCATGTGGGGCAGCTGGTGCCCGGCACGGTCCAGGAACTCCTGCAGGTTCCAGGGTTGCATGGGGAGGTCCTGGGGCTGGGTGAGGTTGTGGGGTTCAGCCTGGGGCTCAGCCTGGAGAGGTCCCCTTCCCCTCGACAGCCCCAGCAGTGGAGCAGCCCAGCGCAGGTCGTTGCCTGTGAGCTGGGACGCGCGAGCCAGGTTCACGTTGCAGATGGTCACGGCTGGGAAGTCCAGCGAGAAGGCAGCCACCTCATCCAGGGCAGTGACGTGCACGTACCTCAGGTAGAAGGTGATGCTGAGGCCACAGCAGATCGAGAGCAGGACGAGCATGGCAGCAAAGCTCAGCCGCCACAGCGCCTGATGACACAGCGAGGAACTCCTTCCGCAGATGTGGCTGATCCCATGTAGGGAGATCCGGGGCTCAGGGGCACGGTCCCCAGAGGCCTGCCCTCCCCTCACCACCTCCATGTCCACTTCTGTCATCCTAGCCGGAGCTCTGGGGGATTACTCTCACACCCAGGCGTCCAAACACAGTCAGTGCCAGGGTGTCCAATCACAGGCAGTGCCGAGACGTTCTATCACAGGCAGTGCCGGGACGTCCAATCACAGGGAATGCCAGGACGTCCAATCACAGGCAGTACCGGGGCGTCCAATCACAGGGAATGCCAGGACGTCCAATCATGGGCAGTGCCGGGACGTCCAATCATAGGTAGTGACAGGGTGTCCATTCACAGCCCACATGAATTCCTAATCACAGGCCAGAGAAAGTTATCCAATCACAAACAGCCATTGAGGGTCCAATCACCGACAGTCTGAGAGCATCCAATCACATGCCTCACCATATTGTCCAATCATGGGCCACGCTCGAGTGTCCAATCACAGCCAGTGTGAGGGAATTGAGGGGTAAGGGGTTAATGGCGGAGGGTGAAAACAGCTGTGATCTCACTGACCCAGGGACAGACAGGACAGGCTGAATGGCCTCTTCAGGGTCAATCACAGGCAGTCTAAGGCTGACTAATCACAGACCTCCTTTCAGTGCACCCCGTCCAGCTTCTGTCCTGTGTTGGAGGTTCCCAGGACCAGCTCACAGGCAGACTGTCCCACACAGACACCAGCATCTGTTCTGCTCTGTGCCAGTGAGCGGTACAAGGTGCCAGCCCCACCCTCAGCAACACCTGGTCCACACAGCTCCGCACGGGCAGAGGACAGGGTGTGGTCAGAGCTCAGCCAAACTGTCCCTGTCTCTGCACGGGGACGGTCTTGCTTCAGGCACACCCTACCTCCCTCGCCATGCTCCGTGTCAGGAAGAGAGGGAGGGGCAGAACAAGTGCAGACAGCTTGGTAATCAGGAGCACTCGCAGCACAGTGGTCAGTGTGGATAACTGGCATCCTCTTTACTCACTAATAAGAAATGAAATAGGAGCATGAAGATACCTTTAGCCATCGAACCTGCTCCGTCATGCATAAGATGCTGGTCTTTTTCCTCCGAGCAATTTTCCTGCACTCTCTCCATATCCCAGTTCCCATAATAACCAGAATCTATTGATCTGTGTTGAGTGAACACAGTGACTGAGCCTCCCCAACTCTCTGGGTAGAGAATTCCAAAGATTCATCACCTTCCACACAAACATAGAACATTACAGCATAGTACAGGCCCTTCAGCCCACAATGTTGTGCCAACATTTTATCCTGCTCTAAGATCTAACCCTTCACTCCCACATAGTCCTCCATTTCTCTATCATTCATGTGCCTAAGAGTCTCTTAAACATCCCTAATGTATCTGCCCCCACAACCTCTGCCAGCAGTGCATTCCATGCACCCACCACTCTCTGTGTAAAAAAACTTACCCCTGACATCCCCCTTATACCTTCCTCCAATCACCTTAAAATTATGCCCCCTCGTGTTAGCCATTGTCACCCTGGGAAAAAGTCTCTGACTGTACACTCGATCTATGACTCTTATCATCTTGTACACCTCTATCAGGTCACCTCTCATCCTCCTCCTCTCCAAAGAGAAAAGCCCTAGCTTGCTTAACCTTTCCTCATAAGACATGCTCTCCAATCCAGACAGCATCCTGGTAAATTTCCTCTGCACTCTCTCTAAAGCTTCCAGATCCTTCCTATAGTGAGGTGACCAGAACTGAACACAATACTCCAAGTGTGGTCTAACCAGAGTTCTATAGAGCTGCACATCACCTCGTGGCTCTTGAACTCAGTCCCCTGAAGGCCAGCACACCATACGCCTTCTTAAGCACCCTACCAACCTGCACAGCAACCTTGAGGGATCAATGGACATGGACCACAAGATCCCTCTATTCCTCCACACTGCCATTAACCTTGTATTCTGCCTTCAAATTCGATCTTCCAAAGTGTATCACTTCACACTTTTCCGGGTTGAACTCCATCTGCCACTTCTCAGCCCAGCTCTGCATCCTATCAATGTCCTGTTGTAACTTACAGCAACCTTCTACACTATCCACAACACCACCAACCTTCGTGTCATCCACAAACTTATTAACCCACCCTTCCACGTCCTCATCCAAGTCATCGATAAAAATCATAAAGAGTAGGGGTCCCAGAGCAGATCCCTGCGGAACATCACTGGTCATCGACCACCAGGCAGCATACACTCTCCAGGCAGAAGTTTCTCCTCACCTCTGCCTGAAACAGCCTGAGACTGTCACCCCAATTCTAGTCACCTCAGCCGAAGAAAACCCTCCCCACATCCACCCTGTCCAGACTTCTGTAAGTTTCAGTGAGATCTCCTCATTCTCCTGAACTCAGGAGAATTCGATCCAGGCTGTTCACTCCCTCCTCAACTGCAACCCCCGCCCCACCCCTGAATCCTCTCAGCACCCCCTCTATAACGTCCATCCTTCCTTGGGTCCAGAGAGCAAAACTGTCCACAGTTCTCAGGACGGGCTCACCAGGTCCCTCTGTAATAGCAGTAATGTGCCGTCACCGCTGTGTTCAAATCCTCTCACAAAGGAGGCCACCACACCATTTGCCCCCCAATTACTTGCTGCCCCTGCAGGGTGACCTTCAGAGAGAGGTGTACATGGGCACCCAGGTCCCTCTGAACATCAACCACCAATCTCTCACCACTTAACAAACAGTCTGATCACCTGTCTATGCACAAAGTGGGTGATGTTATGTTCCACCTGCAACATTCTCACCCACCCACCCAGCTCACCCATCTCCCCCTGAAGCCTCCTGGAAGCAGACACAACAGTGGTGTTTAAGTGGCATTTAGTCAGACACATGAAGAGGCAGGTGGAATTAGTTTAATTTGGCATCATGGTCAGCACCGACATCTCAGGCTGAAGGGCCTGTTCCTGTGCTGTACTGTTCTGTTCCTCCCTACTCACAACCCCCTCCAGTGGGGTGAGACTACAAAGTGTTGTGGTGCAGAGGGATCGGGGATCTGCACAGGGGTGGGGGGAGGGAGCGAACACACAGGTGCAGCAGGTGACCAGGAAACTCCTGGAACGTTGGCCTTTGTTGCAAGGGGGTACGGAGTGTAACAGTGGGAGGTTTTGATGCCACTTTGCAGGGCGTTGGTGAGAGGACACCTGGGGGATACTGAGGACCGCTTTGGTCACCACATGTGAAGAAGGATGTCCCTGTGTTGGAGGAAGTGCAGAGAAGATTCACGGATTCGTTCATGGGATGAAGGTGCTGACGTGTGAAGACAGGTTGAGACGGTGGCTTTGCCCAGAGCATGCGCAGACGGATGCAACGTTCCATGTCCTGGTTCACCCCCAGCAAGCTGTGTGCCTGAGGACTCTCCAATCTCCGGGCTGTTCCCGGTGACACACACCGAGACACACATCGAGTGCTGCTGGAAGGTCATCAATTCGATGAACGATGCCCAAAACCTGTTGGTCTCCCAGCACAGCGAGATTCCGTAGGGGAATGCTGCCGATTGACACAGTCCTGGCTGCGGGAGTCCGTGCTGAGGGATGCACTGAAGCTTGGGGCAGCCAATGCTGAGACTGTAGGGAAGGTCACAGTCTGGGCTCTGGACGGGGAGGGGGTGGTGGGTAGATGGAACCCGGTGGCGAAGGGAGTGGGAAACGTTAACAAAGACAGAACTTATTTTTATGTAAGTTTTTTTTATAAATTCTCATCGGGAATAGTGGGGCAGGACTGCGCAGGCACGTGACGTCAGCAGGTAACGCGCGGGTAGTTTAAAAAACAAACCGCCGTATCCAGTGGGCAGCGTCGGAGTGGGCAGCGCAGTGAGAGGGAGCAGAGTGGTTGGGCTTTGGCTCAAGGGGCTTCGGCGTAAAGGGGCGAGGAAAGGGAGGTGACTTGAGGAAAGGAAGGAGTATGAGTGCGGTTTCCTGTACTTGGTGTCAGATGTGGGAGTTCCCCGAGTCTCCCTGCCTCCGGGAGGGCTACGTCTGCGCCCGGTGTGTTGAGCTGCAGCTCCTGAGGGACCGTGTTAGGGAACTGGAGATGCAGCTCGATGACCTTCATCTGGTCAGGGAGAGTGAGGTGGTGATAGAGAGGAGTTATAGGCAGGTGGTCACACCAGGACCATCGGAATCAGGCAGTTGGGTCACAGTCAGGAGGGGGAAGGGGAAGAGTCAGGTACTAGAGAGAACTCCTGTGGCTGTACCCCTTGACAATAAGTATTCCTGCTTGAGTGCTGTTGGGGGAGACAGCCTACCTGGGGGAAGTAACAGTGGCAGTGTATCTGGCACAGAGCCGGCCCTGTGGCTCAGAAGGGTAGGGAAGGAGAGAGGAGGGCACTAGTGATAGGGGACAGACAGTGTGGGCAGACAAGCGATTCTGTGGACGCAGGAAAGAAACTCTGAAGGTAGTTTGCCTCCCAGGTGCCAAGTGTTTCGGATCACGTCCAAGATATCCTGAAGGGGGAGGAGAACAGCCAGAGGTCGTGGTACATATTGGTACCAACGACATAGGTAGGGAAAGGGAATGAGGTCCTGAAAAGAGACTATAGAGAATTAGGAAGGAAGTTGAGAAGCAGAACCTCAAAGGTAGTAACTTCCGGACCACTGCCTGTGCTAACCACAGTGAGTATAGGAACAGAATGAGGTGAGGTTAAGTGTGTGTGTTGAGGGATTGGAGTAAGGAGCAGGGATTCAGTTTTCTGGATCATTGGGGCCTCTTTTGGGGCAGGTATGACCTGTTCAAAGAGGACAGGTTACACTTGAATCCCAAGGGGACCACATACTGACAGGGAGGTTTGCTAAGGCTACTGGGGGGAGTTAAACTAGAATTGTTGGGGGGTGGGATCTGAACTGGAGAGACTGGGGAAGAGGTGTTTGGCTCTCAAATAGAGAAACCTAACAGTAGGTATGAGAGGGAGGAGAGGCAGTTGATAGAGAAGGGACGTGTTCAGACAGGCTTGAGATGTGTCTATTTTAACACAAGGAGTGTTGTGAACAAGGCGGATGAGCTTAGAGCTTGGATCAATACTTGGAGCTATGCTGTGGTGGCCATTACAGAGACTTGGATGGCTCCGGGGCTGGAATGGTTGCTCCAAGTGCCAGGTTTTAGATGTTTCAGAAAGGACAGGGAGGGAGGCAAAAGAGGTGGGGGAGTGGCACTGTTGATCAGAGATGGTGTCACGGCTGCAGAAAAGGTGGATGTTATGGAGAGATTGTCTACGGAGTCTCTGTGGGTGGAGGTTAGGAACAGGAAGGGGTCAATAACTTTACTGGGTGTTTTTTATAGGCCACCCAATAGTGACAGGGATATTGAGGAGCAGATAGGGAAGCAGATCCTAGAAAGGTGTGAGAATAACAGAGTTGTTGTGATGGGGGATTTTAATTTCCCAAACATCGACTGGCATCTCCAGACAGTGAGGGGTTTAGATGGGGTGGAGTTTGTTAGGTGTGTTCAGGAAGGGTTCTTGACACAGTATGTAGATAGGCCTACAAGAGGAGAGGCTGTGCTTGATTTGATATTGGGAAATGAACCTGGTCAGGTGTCAGATCTTTCCGTTGGTGAACATTTTGGTGATAGTGATCATAATTCTATCTCCTTTACGTTGGCACTAGAGAGGGATAGGAACAGACAGACCAGAAAGACGTTTAGTTGGAGTAAAGGGAGTTATGAGGCTCTCAGGCAGGAAATTGGAAGATTAAAATGGGAACAGATGTTCTCAGGGAAAAGTACGGAAGAAATGTGGCAAACGTTCAGGGGATATTTGTGTGGAGTTCTGCATAGGCATGTTCCAATGAGACAGGGGAGTCACGAGAGGATACAGGAACCGTGGTGTACTAAGGCTATAATAAATCTAGTCAAAAGAAAAAGAAAAACTTACAAAAGGTACAGAGAGCTAGGTAATGTTAGAGGTTTGGAAGAGTACAAGGTTAAAAGGAAGGAACTTAAGAAAGAGATTAGGAGAGCCAGAAGGGGACATGAGAAGGCCTTGGCGGGCAGGATTAAGGAAAACCCCAAGGCGTTCTACAAGTATGTGAAGAGCAAGGGGATAAGATGCGAAAGAATAGGGCCTATCAAGTGCAGCAGTGAGAAAGTGTGTATGGATCCGGAAGAAATAACAGAGGTACTTAATGAATACTTTACGTCAGTATTCACTACGGAAAAGATCTGGGGGATTGTTGTGGGGACTTGCAGCAGGCTGAAAAGCTTGAGCATGTAGATATTAGAAAAGAGGAGGTGCTGAAACTTTTGGAAAGCATCAAGTTGGATAAGTTGCCGGGACTGGATGGGATGTACCCCAGGCTGCTGTGGGAGGCGAGGGAGGAGATTGCGGAGCCTCTGACGATGATCTTTGCGTCGTCAATGGAGACGGGAGAGGTTCCGGAAGATTGGAGGGTTGCGGATGTTGTTCCCTTATTCAAGAAGGGGAGTAGGGATAGCCCAGGAAATTATAGACCGTTGAGTCTCACCTCAGTGGTTGGTAAGCTGATGGAGAAGATCCTGAGAGGCAGGATTTATGAACATTTGGAGAGGTATAATATGATTAGGAACAGTCAGCATGGCTTTGTCAAGGGCAGGTCCTGCCTTACGAGCCTGACTGAAATTTTTGAGGATGTGACTAAACACATCGATGAAGGGAGAGCAGTAGATGTTGTGTATATGGATTTCAGCAAGGCATTTGATAAGGTACCCCATGCAAGGCTTATGGAGAAGGTGAGGAGACATGGGATCCAAGGGGACATTGCAGTGTGGATCCAGAACTGGCTGGCCCACAGAAGGCAAAGTGTGGTTGTTGAAGGGTCGTATTCTGAGTGGAGGTCGGTGACCAGTGGTGTACCTCAGGGATCTGTTCTGGGACCCTTACTCTTTGTGATTTTTATAAACAACCTGGATGAGGAAGCGGAGGGGTGGGTTAGTAAGGTTGCGGTTGACACGAAGGTTGGGGGTGTTGTGGATAGTTTGGAGGGCTGTCAGAGGTTACAGAGGGACATAGATAGGATGCAAAGTTGGGCTGAGAAGTGGCAGATGCAGTTCAACTCAGATAAGTGTGAAGTGGTTTATTTTGGTAGGTCAAATATGTTGGCAGAATATAGTATTAATGGTAAGACTCTTGGCAGTGTGGAGGATCAGAGGGATCTTGGGGTCTGAGTCCATAGGATGCTCAAAGAAGCTGCACAGGTTGACTCTGTGGTTAAGAAGGCATATGGTGTATTGTCCTTCATCAACTGGGGAATTGAATTTAGGAGTCGAGAGGTATTGTTGCAGCTATATAGCTCCCTGGTCAGACCCCACTTGGAGTATTGTGCTCGGTTCTGGTCGCCTCACTACAGGAAAGATGTGGAAGCCATAGAGAGAGTACAGAGGAGATTTACAAGGATGCTGCCTGGAATGCAGAGCATGCCTTATGAAAGCAGGTTGAGGGAACTCGGCCTTTTCTCCTTGGAGGGACGGAGGATGAGGGGGGACCTGATAGAGGTGTATAAGATGTATGAGAGCTATTGATTGGGTAGATAGTCAGAGGCTTTTCCCCAGGGCTGAAATGGTGGCCACAAGAGGACATAGGTTTAAGGTGCTGGGGTGTAGATATAGAGGAGATGTCAGGGGTAAGTTTTTTTACTCAGAGAGTGGTGAGTGCATGGAATGGGCTGCCGGCAACGGTGGTGGAGGCGGATACGATAGGGTCTTTCAAGGGACTGTTAGATAGGTACATGGAGCTGAATAAAATAGAGGGCTATGGGTAAGCCTAGTAATTTCGAGGTTAGCGACATGTTCGGCACAGCTTTGTGGGCTGAAGGGCCTGAATTGTGCTGTAGGTTTTCTATGTTTCTAAAAATAGCATGGAGGTCGAACTCAGCCATGATCTATTGAATAATGGAATAGGAACAATGGGCCAAATGGCCTCCTCTGCTTCTGTTTCCCATTCCAGGGAGGAGGGATTCCATCCCCAGGGTGGGTCTGGAGAACTGTGCCCAGCTCTGGCCACCACTCTTCAGGAGGACATGGTCCCGGAGAGGGTGTGGAAACAATTCACTGGGATGGTTCCAGGGAGGAGGGATTCCATCCCCAGGGTGGGTCTGGAGGAGCCAGAAATGTTCTCCTTGGAGCAGAGAAGGTTGGGAGGAGATTGGAGAGAATCACATAGCATGTAAACAGGCCCTTTGGCCCAATTGGTCCGTGCCGACCAAGATTCCCATCTAAGCTGGTCCCATTTGCCCACATTTTGCCCATATCCCTCTAAACCCTTCCTATCCATGGACCCGTCCAAGTGTCTTTTAAATGTTGTTAATGTACCTGCCTCACCCACTCCCTCTGGCAGCTCGTTTCACATACGGACCACCCTCTGGGTGAAAAAGTTGCCCCTCAGGTTCCTATTAAATCTCTCCACTCTCACCTTAAACCTGCACCCTCTAGTTCTTGATTCCCCAACCCTGGGAAAAAGACTGAGTGCATTCACCCTCTCTACGCCCCTCACAATTTTATACACCTCTATAATGTCACCCCTCAGTCTCCTGTGCTCCAGTAAAAAATGTCCCAACCTGCTCAACCTCTCTCCATAACTCAGTCCCTCGAGTCCGGCAACATCCTCATAAATCTCCTCTGCACTCTTTCTAGTTTAACAGCATCTTTCCTATAGCAGGGCGACCAAAGCTGAACACAATACTCCAAATGCGGCCTCAAAGTGTTGTACAACTGCAACATCACTTCCCGACTCCTGTACTCAGTGCCCTGACTGATGAAGGCCAGTGTGCCAAACACCTTCTTCACCACCCTGTCTACCTGTGGCTCCACTTTCAGTGAACCATGTACTTGTACTCCTAGGTCCCTCAGTTCTACAACACTCCCCAGGGCCCTGCCATTCACTGTGAACGTCCTACCCTGATTTGTCTTCCCAAAATGCAACACCTCGCGCTTATCCGAATTAAACTCCATTTGCCATTCCTCAGCCCACTTACTCAGCTGATCAAGATCCCCCTGTAATATTTGGTAACCCTCTTCATTATCCACTATACCACCTATTTTAGTGTCATCTGCAAACTTACTAACCCTGCCTTGTACATTCTTATCCAAATCATTGATATAGCTGACAAACAACAATGGGCCCAGCACCGATCCCTGAGACACACCACTAGTCACGGACCTCCAGTCCGAGAAACAACCTTCCACCATCGCCCTCCGCTTTCCACCATCAAGCCAGATGTGTATCCTACCAGCCAGCCCTCCCTGGATTCCACACAATCTAACCCAGAGCAGCCTATCATGTGGAACTTTTGATAGAGGTGAACAAGGTCAAGATAAGATATGATAAGATAAGATCTGTTTATTAGTCACATGTACATCGAAACACACAGTGAGATGCATCTTTTGTGTAGAGTGTTCTGGGGGCAGCCCGCAAGTGTTGCCACGCTTCCGGCGCCAACATAGCACGCCCACAACTTCCTAACCCGTACGTCTTTGGAATGTGGGAGGAAACTGGAGCACCCGGAGGAAACCCACGCAGACACGGGGAGAATGTACAAACTGCTTATGG
The DNA here is from genome assembly GCF_009764475.1 of Pristis pectinata. Lineage (NCBI taxonomy): Eukaryota > Metazoa > Chordata > Chondrichthyes > Rhinopristiformes > Pristidae > Pristis > Pristis pectinata. The sequence continues at coordinate 821,012 of NC_067405.1, read as the reverse complement.
ACAGTGGCCGGATTTGAACCACTGAGGGGGAATAAAGGGAGATTGTTCCCACTGGGGGGGGTTGGTCAAGGACCAGGGGGACAGAGTTAAAGCAGTGGGCCGAAGGTACGAGGGGGATGTGAGGACAAACCTTCTCACACAGAGAGCAGTGATGGTGGGGAGCTCACTACCTGTGAGAGAGGCACTGGGGAGAGAACAATCCACAAGGGTGTGGGGGAAGGGGGTGGGGACGATGGGGCTGGAGATCAGCAAAGACTCGATCGGCTGAATAGCCTCGTACTGTAACGATTCCATGATGGTGACTGCTCCGTTGTGACACAGACTGTGTGGAGACTTTAATCACCTCCCACCATTTAAAGAAGTAACTCTGGAGCTGAGACCAGAATGATTTGCCAGGACTGGTTTACTGAACGTTCAATAGCTGCTCATGAATTGTTTATTAAGATCCCACAAAGCTGTTTTGGAAAAATAGAACCTGCTAATTTGCTGCTAAAATCACAGGGTGAGAGACAGAGCAAACATAAGCATCAATAATGAATCACACCCATTAACGCCAGCATCAATAGGGCCGGGGTTCCGAGCCAATGTAAACACCAAACAGTGAGCTGTAGCAAACTCACTCCATGCACCATGCACACACAGGGAACAACGCACGGTACACACCGTACACACATGGGGAACAGCGCACGGTACACACCGTACACACACGGGGAACAGTGTACTGCACACACCGTACACACACGGGGAACAGCGCACGGTACACACCGTACACACACGGGGAACAGTGCACTGCACACACCGTACACACATGGGGAACAGCACATTCCATGCACCGTATAGACACAGGGAACAATGCACTGCACACACCGTACACACATGGGGAACAGTGCACGGTACACACTGTACACACCCTAACCCAAACCCTAAGGCAATCTATATTTGGAAAGTGGGTGTCCATTTCAGGTGAACTGGTGAGGGCTGAGCACCAACATGTTGCCATGGAGGTGAAAGGCAAGGACACCAAGTCCGGGGAACCTTGACTTTGATTAAAAACAGAAGCATATGGTAGGTACAGAGAAAAGAAAAGTAGGGGAGGGTGCCCTTCAGGAGTACAGAGTGTGTTGAGAGGTACTTAAAGTAGAGGGCAAAGAGCCTACAAAATATTACTGGCACAGAAAGCAATTTATATTAAGAGCAAAAGAGCAACCAGGGAGAGGGTGAGGGTGGGGGGGGGGTGCCTGATGGAGACGAGGAGCCAGAGGACGTGGGTGATCATCCTCATCTGTATTCACCAAGGAGAAAGACATTGAATTTGGAGACTTCATTTGGGCAGTGAAATTCGAAAGCATGTTAACATTCATCAGGAGGAGATGCAGGTGTCCATAAATCCCCAGGACCTGATGAGACGTACCCCAGACAGCTGTGGGAGGCAAGGGAAGAAGTTACCTGGGTTCTGACCGAAATCTTTAAATCTTCACTGACCACAAGGCAGGTTCCAGGTGACTGGAATTGGGAGGAGTTGGGAGCACACCGTGGACAGCATGGACTGGTTGGGCCGAAGGGCCTGTACCTGTGTTGTATTGCTCTGTGACTCTATGACCGGAGGACAGCAGTTGTGGTGCCTTTAACATGAAAGATAGCAGGGATAAGCCTCAGAATGGTTGTCCAATGTCCAATGTCTGTGGCAGGAAAGTTATTGGGAAAAGTCCTGACACAGGAACCTGAGACAGCTGGAAAGGCAGGGTTTATTGAGGGGCAGTCAGCATGGATTTAATGCGAGGTTAGTGTTTACCTCATTTAGTTGAGCTTTTTTGAAGAGGGAACAAAATATATTGTGAGGGGAGTGCGGTTGATGCAGTCTACAGGGCACTTGACAAGGTCCCATGTGGGCATGGGATCCACAGAAAGGTGGAAGATTGGATCCAAAGTTGGCATGGTAACATGAGGCAGTTTTGTAATTTAAAGCTTGTGACCAGTGGTGACCACAGGGAGCGGTGTGTGTGTGACCAGTGGTGACCCACAAGGAGCGGTGTTGTGTGTGACCAGTGGTGACCCACAGGGAGCGGCGCTGTGTGTGACCAGTGGTAACCCACAGGGAGCGGTGCTACCTGTTTTGTGTATTAACAAATGGAGGAGGTTTGATTAGTAGGTCTGCAGATAACAGGGAGGTTTGTGGTTTGTTGGTAGTGCAGAGAGTGGCCAGGGTAGAGAATGGTCTGTGGTGACGCACTTTGTAGGGTAGGATGTACACAATGAACAGTGGGACCCGAGAGATACTGAGGAATGGAGGGACCTCAGCGAGCAAGTCCAAGGATCACTGGAAGTGGCATCAGAGGTATACAGGGTGGTGCAGAAAGCAGACAGTATGCTTTCCTTCATCAGCCAGGCCACGGAGTACAAAAGCAGAGAGGTCTTGGTACAACTTCATATAACATTGATCGTCACACTGTAGGACGGATATGATTGCAGTGGGGACGGTGCAGAGGAGAGTCCCCAGGATGTTGCCTGAGATGGAGCAGTTCAGTTACGAGGAAGGACTGGAGAGGTTACATAAGAACATAAGAAATAGGAGCAGGAGGAGGCCATCCGGCCCGTCGAGCCTGCTCCGCCATTCAATAAGATCACGGCTGATCTCGCTGTGGACTCAGATCCACCTGCCTGCCTTTTCCCCATAACCCTTCGTTCCCCTACTATGCACAAATCTATCTAACTGTGCCTTAAATATATTTAATGAGGTAGCCTCTACTGCTTCCCTGGGCAGAGAATTCCACAGATTCACTACTCTCTGGGAAAAGCAGTTTCTCCTCATCTCCGTCCTAAATCTGTTCCCCTGAATCTTGAGGCTATGTCCCCTAGTTCTAGTCTCACCTACCAATGGAAACAACCTTCCTGCCTCCATCTTATCTATCCCTTTCATAATTTTATATGTTTCTGTAAGATCCCCTCTCATTCTTCTGAATTCCAGCGAGTATAGTCCCAGGTGACTCAATCTCTCCTCAGAGGCTAACCCCCTCATCTCTGGAATCAACCTGGTGAACCTCCTCTGCACCGCCTCCAAAGCCAGTATATCTTTCCTCAAGTAAGGAGACCAGAACTGGACACAGTACTCCAGGTGCAGCCTCACCAGTACCCTGTACAGCTGCAGCATAACCTCCCTGCTCTTAACTTCAATCCCTCTAACAATGAAGGGCAACATTCCAGTGTCCTCCTTGATAACCTGTTGCACCTGCAAACCAACCTTTTGAGATTCATGCACAAGCACTCCCAAGTCCCCCTGCACAACAGCATGATGCAATCTTTCACCATTTAAATAATAATCTGATCTTCTATTTTTCCTTCCAAAGTGGATGACCTCGCATTTACCAACATTGTACTCCATCTGCCAAACCCTTGCCCACTCACTTAACCTATCTCTCTCTCTCTGCAGACTCTCCGCATAATTTGCTTTTCCACTCAATTTAGTGTCATCAGCAAACTTAGATAAGCTACACTTGGTCCCATCTTCCAAATCGTTAATGTATATCATGAACAGTTGTGGACCCAGCACTGACCCCTGCGGCACCCCACTCACCACTGATTGCCAACCAGAGAAACACCCATTTATCCTGACTCTCCGCCTTCTATTGGTTAACCAATCCTCTATCCGTGCTAATACATTACCCCCAACTCCATGCATTCTTATCTTATGGATAAGTCTTTTATGTGGCACCTTATCGAACGCCTTCTGGAAATCCAAGTATACAACATCCACCTGTTCCCCTCTATCCACTGCGCTCATTATATCCTCAAAGAACTCCAGTAAGTTTGTCAAACAGGACCTGCCCTTCCTGAATCCAAGTTGCACTGCACTTTCTCTGTAGCTGTGACACTTTACTCTGTACTGTTATTGTTTTTACCTGTACTACATCAATGAACTCTGTACTAACCCAATGTAACTGCACTGTGTAATGAATTGACCTGTACAATCGGTTTGTAAGACAACCTTTTCACTGTACCTCGGTACAAGTGACAAAAATAAACCAATACCATGCTGTGTCTGCCTGATGGAACCACTTCTATCCAGATGTCTCGCTATTTCTTCCTTAATGATAGCTTCAAGCATTTTTCCAACTACAGATGTTAAGCTAACTGGCCTATAATTACCTGCCTTTTGTCTACATCCTTTTTTAAACAGTGACGTGACACTCGCTGTCTTCCAATCTGCCGGGACCTGTCCAGAGAATTTGAGTAAATTATCACAAAGCTTCTACTATAACTTCCGCCATTTCTTTCAGTACCCTGGGATGCATCCCATCAAGACCAGGGGACTTGTCTACCTTTAGGGCCACTAGCTTGCTCATCACTACCTCTTTAGTGACAGTGATTGTATCGAGGTCCTCGCCTCCCATCGCATCCATTACATCTCTCTTTGGCATGTTAGACGTGTCCTCCACCATGAAGACACTGCATTCTGGTCATGGCACGCATCAACTCCAGCCTCCCAGACAACCTCAACCCACTGCAATTCGCACACCGCTGAAACACGTCTACAGTGGATGCCATCTCCCTGGCCCTACACTCATCTCTGGAGCATCTGGACAGTAAAGACACCTACGTTAGACTATTGTTTATTGACCACAGCTCTGCCTTCAATACTATAATTCCAAGCAAACTCATCACCAAACTCCGAGACCTGGGACTCAACACCTCCCCCTGTAACTGGATCCTTGACTTTCTGACCAACAGACCGCAATCAGTGAGGATAAGTAGCAACACCTCCAGCACGATTATTCTCAACGCTGGTGCCCGCAAGGCTGCGTCCTCAGCCCTCTAACTCCCTATACACTCATGACTGTGTGGCCAGATTCTGCTCTAACTCCATCTACAAGTTTGCAGATGAAACCACCATAGTGGGCCGTACCTCAAATAATGATGAGTCAGAGTACAGGAAGGAGATAGGAAGCTTAGTGACATGGTGTCATGACAACAACCTTTCCATCAATGTCAACAAAACAAAAGAGCTGGTCAGGAAGGGGCACGGTGCACATGTACCTGTCTACATCTGTACAAATGGTATGCAAGACAAGTTTTTCACTGTACCTTGGTGACTTAGTCGCAGAGTGGTGCGTGCTGGGCCCATAACCCAGTGGTCGATGGATCAAAACCGCCCTCTGCTATTTCATCCAGTGAGTTTCACCCTGCAGAGTCAGGAGTTGGAGCCAGATTTGGAGCAGGACCTTTGAAAAGAGGTGAGTATCTGTACCTGAGCTTGTGAGTTTCACCTTGCAAGAATCTAAAAAAACAAGGCACATTTGCAAATTGTTACCAGTTGATTGGCTTATTAACAGCAGCAAATAAAGGGAAAGGAGGTATAAGCAGAATGGCCACTGTGTGATTGACTAGTGTTGGCTCTGGCTTAAGAGGCTTCAGTGAGAAGAGGTGAAGGTAAGTCTCTGGTAAGTTCCTTCCTTTCTTTGTTGTGGTGTTTCCTTCACTGCCAGGACAGAGCAGTGAGATTGGCTCCAGGGTCAGTGCTGTGTTCATCTTGTGAGATGTGGGAGTTCTGGGAGACCTCCAGTCTCCCTGATAACTACATCTGCATGAGGTGCATCCAGCTGTAGCTCCTTATGGACTGTGTTAGGGAGCTGTAGCTGGATGACCTTTGGCTCCTATGGGAGAATGAGGAGTTCATTGATAAGAGCTACAGGGAGGCAGTCACTCTGAAGCTGCAGGAGGCAGGTAGCTGGGTGACGGTCAGGAGAAGGATGGAGAATAGGCAGGTAGTGCAGAGTTACCCCTGTGGCTGATCCCCCTCAATAGCAGGTATACTGCTTTGGATACTGTGGGAGGTGGGATGACCTACCAGAGGAAAGCTGCAGTGACCAGGTCTCTGGCATTGAGCCTGGTTGTGTGGTGCAGAAGGGAAGGGGGAGAAGAGGAGGGCAGTAGTGATAATGGATGCCATAGTAAGGGGGGCAGACAGGAGATTCTGTGGATGTGAAAGAGACTCCTGGATGGCATGTTGCCTCCCAGGTGCCAGGGTCAGGGATGTCTCTGATGGGGCCCACAGCATTCTGAAGGGGGTGAACAGCCAGAGGTCATGGTACATATTGGTACCAATGACATAGGTAGGAAAAGAGATGAGGTCCTGAAGAGGGAATATAGGGAGTTAGGTAGGAAGCTGAAAAGCAGGACCTCAAGGGCAGTGATCCTTGGATTGCTGCCTGTACCACGTGCCAGTGAGGGTAAGAATAGGATGATTTGGCAGATGAATGCATGGCTGAGAAATTGGTGCAGGAGGCAGGGTTTCAGATTTGTGGATCATTGGGATCTCTTCTGGGGAAGGTATGACCTGTACAAAAGGGACGTTACACCTGAACTGGAGGGAGACCAATATTCTTGTGGGCAGGTTTGCTAGAACTGTTGGGGAGGGTTTAAACTAGTTTGGCAGGGGGATGGGAACCAGAGTGATAGGTCAGAGCTTGGTTCACTTAGTGTACAAGTAGATGCAGAGTGTAGAGAGACTTAGGAAGGATAGACATTTGAAAGGGCAAAACTGCACTTAGCTAGGCTGAAGTGTGTCTACTTCAATGTGAGAAGTATCAGGAACAAGGCTGATGAACTTAGAGCGAGGGTCAGTACGTGGAACTATGACGTTGTGGCCATTACGATGACTTGGCTGTCGCAAGGGCAGGATGGGCTGCTGGATATTCCAGGCTTTAGATGTTTCAAACGGGACAGGGATGGAGGTAAGAGGTGGGGGAGTGGCTTTGCTGATCAGGGACAGTGTCACAGCTGTAGAAAGGGAGGATGTTCTGGGGGAATCATCCACTGAGTCAGTGTGGGTGGAAGTCAGAAACAAAAAAGGGGTGATCACTCTATTGGGAATATTCTACAGACCCCCCCCAGTAGCAGCTGAGAAGCAGATTGGGAGGCAGATTTTGGAGACGTGCAAAAATAACAGGGTTGTTGTCATGGGTGATTTCAACTTCCCTAATACTGATTGGCACCTCCTTGGTGTAAAGGGGACAGATGGGACAGTTTGTTCAGTGTGTCCAGGAAGGATTCCTGACACAGTATGTGGACAGGCTGACTAGAGTGAGGGCAGGACTAATCAGGGATAAGAGGAAATGTGCCTGGAGTCAGAAGAGGTAGGGGAGGTCCTTAATGAATACTTTGCTTCAGTATTCACCAGTGAGTGACGTATGTGAGAATGGTGTATGTCAGGCTGATACGCTACGGCAAGTCAACGTGAGGAAAGAGGATGTGTTGGAACTATTGAAAAACATTAGGATAGATAAGTTACCAGGGCTGGACCAGATAAAGCCAAGGTTATTACAGGAAGCAAGGAAAGAGATTGCTGCACCTTTGGCAATGATCTTTGTGTCCTCACTGGCCACAGGAGTAGTGCCAGATGATTGGAGGGTGATAAATGTTGCTCCTTCCTTTAAGAAAAGGAGTAAGGATAACCCTGGGAATTACAGACCAGTGAGTCTTACTTCAGTGGTAGGCAAATTACTGGACAAGATTCTTAGAGACAGGGTTTATGGGCATTTGGAAGCATAGGCTGATTAGGGACAGTCGGCATGACTTTGTGAGGGGCAGGTCATTCCTCACGAGCCTGATTGAATTCTTTGAGGATGTGACAAAGCACATTGATGAAGGTAGAGCAGTGGATGTGGTGCACATGGATTTTACTAAGGCATTTGATAACCTTCCTCAGGAAAAGTTATTCAGAAAGCCAGGAGGCACATGATCCAGGGAAACTTGTCTGTGTGGATTCAGAATTCTTGTCCTCAGAGGACAGAGGGTGGTGGTAGATGAAGTGTACTCTGCCTGGACCTTGGTAACCAGTGGTTTTCTGCAGGGATCTGTTCTGGGACCCCTGCTCTTTGTGATTTTTATATATTTATACATATATAAAAATACATATGACTTGGATGAGGATGGGTTAGTAAGTTTGCTGATGATGATGGTTGGTGGTGTTGTGGATAGTGTAGAAGGTTGCTGTAGATTACAGCAGGATATTGATAGGATGCAGAGCTGGGCTGAGAAGTGGCAGATGGAGTTCAACCCAGAAAAGTGTGAAGTGATACATTTTGGGAGATCGAATTTGAAGGCAGAATACAAGGTTATTGGCAGGACTCTTAGCAGTGTGGAGGCACAGAGGAATCTTGGGGTCCACGTACCTCAAGGTTACCATGCAGGTCGTTACGGTTCTTAAGAAGGCATATGGTGTGTTGGCCTTCATTAGTTGGGGGATTGAGTTCAAGAGCCACCTGGTAATGTTGCAGCTCTATAGAACTCTGGTTAGACCACACTTGGAGTATCGTGTTCAGTTCTGGTCGCCTCATTGTAGGAAGGATGTGGAAGCTTTAGAGAGGATGCAGAGGAGATTTTCCAGGATGCTGCCTGGATTGGAGAGCATGTCTTATGAGGATAGGTTGAGTGAGCTAAGGCTTTTCTCTTTGGAGAGGAGGAGGATGAGAGGTGACTTGATAGAGGTGCACAAGATGATGAGAGGCATGGATCAAGTGGCCAGTCAGACTTTTTCCCCAGGGTGACAATAGCTAACATGAGGGGACATAACTTTAAGATGATTGGAGGAAGGTATAAGGGGGATGTCGGGTAAGTTTTTTAGTGGTGGGTGTGTGGAATGCACTGCCAGTAGAAGTGGTGGAGGCAGATACACTAGGGACATTTAAGAGGCTCTTAGACACATGAATGATAGAGAAGTGGGGGACTATGTGGGAGGGAAGGGTTAGATAGATCTTAGAGCAGGATAAAATGTTGGCACTGTGCTGTAATGTTCTATGTTCCTAAGTAACAACAATAAACCTATACCAATACCAAGACCGACACAATAGTCATTCAAGGCCTCAGCCATTTCCGCATTACCCAATGTTAATTCCTCCTTCTCATCTTCCAAGGGACCTACGTTCACTTTAGCCGCCCTTTTCCACTTCATATAATTATAAAAACTTTTACTGTCTGTTTTTATATTTTGTGCTAGTTTACTTTCATAATCTACCTTCCCCTTCCTTATTGCTCACTTAGTAGTTCTTTGTTGCCTTTTAAAATTTTCCAAATCTTCCAGTTTCCCACTACTCTTGGTGACTTTGGATGAGCTTTTAGCTTTATGTCATGTTTTACTTCCTTGATTATCTGCGGCTGGCTCTCCCCACCCTTACTGTCCTTGCTTTTAACTGGAATATACTTTCTTGAACACTGAAAAATCTCTTTGAAAGTCTTCCACTGTTCCTCAACTGTCCACCATACAGCCTGTGTTCCCAGTCTATGCCAGCCAACTCCTCCCTCATCCTGTTGTAGCCTCCCTTGTTTAGGCAATAATACACTGGTTTTAGATTGAACTATTGCAACCTCCATTTGCATAAGAAATTCAATCATACCATGATCACTCTTTCCAAGAAGATCCCCAACTACAAGATTGTTAATTCTACCTGTCTCATTGCACAGGACCAGATCTAAGAGCATTTTCCTTTGTAGGTTCACTCTTGTGCTGTTCAAGAAAGCTATCACAGATGCATTCTATGAAGTCCTCAAGACTGCCTCGACCAACTTGATTCATCCAATCTATGTGGAAGCTAGTCCCCCGTGACAACTGCTGTTTCATTCTTACATACATCAAATATTTCTTGGTTTATTGCCTGTGCCACTAATGTTATTAGTCAGTGGCCGATGGATAACTCCCACCAGTGACTTTCCCCTTTACTCTTCCTAATCTCTACCCTGATGGACTCAACATTCTGCTCCTTCAATCTTGTATCATCTCTCACTATCACCCTGATCTCATTCTTAATTAAGAGCACTACCCCACCTCCTTTACCTTCCTGCCTATCCTTCCGTATTACCTGATACCCTTGGATATTTAATTCCCACTCATCTCCACCCTGCAACCACATTTCTGTGATAGTCACTAAATCATACCCCTTTGTAGTGATTTGTGCCACAAGTTCACTGACCTTGTTTTAAAAACTACAGGCGTTCAGATAAAGTGCCCTTGCACATTGTCCTTTGAGAATCGAGTAACTTTTGTGTCCTTTGTGTTGGACTCTTCTGTTCTCCACTCTTACTTTTCTTTTCTAACTTTTGCTCTGGTCTCTGCTTTGCTTCCCTGTTTTTCTGTGTGGATTCCCATTCCCCTGCCGTATTAGTTTAAACCCTCCCCAACAGCATCAGCAAACAATCCCCCAGGACATCGATCCCAGTCCTGTCCAGGTATAGACCATCCTGTCTATACTGGTGCGGACTGTTCTCGCTGGACATTAGGTCGGTTCTCCATGGAAGAGGTTGAGGGGAATCTGAGGTGTACAAAATTATCTGAGGCATAGAGAAGGTGGATTGTAGGAAACATTTCCCTGTAGCAGAGGTGTCGGAGACCAGAGCTTTATGGTGAGGAATGAGGTTTAGAAGGGATCAGAGGAAGAAATTTGTCCCCTAGAGGGGGATTTGAACCTGGGACACACTACCTGAGGGTGCGGGAGGCAGAGGCTCTCTCACTGTCTGGATGAGCACCTGAATCACCAAGGCAGGGAAGGGTATAGACTGAGTGCTGGGGAACAGATCAGTATAGACAGGTACGTGATGGTTGCCATGGACGTGGTGAGCCAGAGGGGCTGTTCCTGTGCTGTGTGACTCCACTCTGTGACCTGCCCTCTCTGTCAGAATTCTCACAACCTGCTGTTTAAGTGACTTCTCTCTAAGGACTGCAGTTCCTGTAGTGGCTTCATGAGGAAAGGCATTAGCTGCTGATAACGAGTCATTTCAATAAATCGCTCCCTCCTGATGCTGCGCTGTCCCTGCCGAAACCTGATTCACAGTATGTGAGCGTGCAGAGGCACAGTCTCATTCCATCCCATAATAAGCACAAGTTACCAGAGATTCTCAGCAGGTCAGGCAGTGTCTGCGGAGAGGGAAGCAGAGTTAATGTTTCCAATTGATGACTGTTCATCTTCCGTGACCTCTGTTCTAATGAAATCCCATCAGCCCAAAACATTAGCTCTGATTCTCTCTGCACCTGCTGCACCTCCTCTGCTTTTATCTCAGACTTCCACCATCTGTACCTTTTTGCTTTTTGATCATTCCCGTTCACTGTGACTACCCCCAATGTCTCTCTTTTTTCCCCCCCTCCCCATCCCCCTCTTCCCCCACATTTTCTCTCACCCCATTCTCCTCACTTACTCTTCACCCCCCCCCCCCCCCCCCCACAGATTGTGATGTAGGACAGAATAAATAAAACTGGAGGTGTGTACTGTGGGGAGACACTAATCATGTGGGACTTTAATCTACATAAAGAGAGCAATCAAATTACAGCTAAAAGATAGAGATGGAACTGCTCAAGTGTATGAGATGGATTTCACATCAGCACAGAGACAGGAGATGGCAGGAGCTGGAATGCTGGAGGAACTCAGCAGGTTGAACAGCATCTGTAGGGGGGAAATGGCCAGCTAGCGTTTCAGGTCGAGACCTTCTCCTGGACTGGTTTTAGATAGTGAGGTGAGATTGGAGAGCATGTTCCAAGGGAGTGAGGTTGGAGTGGGTGAGGGGAGTGGTGCAGTCGAGACAAGTTGAAAGTGGGTAGAAGGCCAGAGGGAGTGCGAGGAGGAGGGTTTGAGTGGGGGAGAGGGGATCATCGGGGGGGGGGGGGGAGTCCTTGCTGAAGAAGTAGGGGTAGAGGTGATGGAGGAAGAGCTCAGCATCACGGTGAGTGCAGAACTCAGTGAGGTGTGGGCACGGGGACGGTGAGGCCCCTGATCAGGACAAGTGTTCTGCCTTGGGTAGGTCAGAGGGGATGATGAAGACATGGCAGGGGTTTAGAGCTGGTGTCAGAGGAGGGCAGTGAGGTAGTGGGCTGGGGGTGGTGGAAGAGGGCTTGGGGGGGGTGGTGAGGGGAGGATGAGGGTTGGGGTGGTGTGTGAGACCAGGGGTGGGTGGGAAGTGCTACTGGGATGGCTGGCTGAGGAAGACCACTAGGAGGCAGCTCCAGCCTCTGGACTGGGGGTGGTCAGGGTAGAGCTGAGGTCCAGTACAGGTGAAGGGTCTTGACCCCAATCATCGATGGTCCATCTCCCTCCACAGATGCTGCCTGACCCACCACATTCCTCCAGCATCTTGTGTGTTAGAACATAGAACAGTACAGAAACAGGCCCTTTGGCCCACTGTTGTTCTGGCTCAAGTATGTTGAGGAAGCAGTGAGGGAACAGGCTGTTGTAGATGTAGTACAGTGCCAGGAGAAAGGGTCAATGAATCATTCTGTTGTAGAGGGGCCCTGAGGAGAGAGTGAACACGTGCAGTAACGTTTCACGCTGAGTTTGAAAGTGACATGGTTCAGTCTGAAACAAAGGTTTTCAATCAGACAAAGCCAATGTGAAGATGTGAGGAGCAGGCTGAGAAACTATGCTAAAGGGTCTGACACTGGCAGTGTTTGGAGAATTAATACATTTGTTGTAAATATACATTCCCCAAGGCATAAACACACAAGTGGTCCAGCCACAGATTACTGGAAAATTCAAGATGCCATTAACTGAGGAAAAGGCTTCCAGAGTTAGCAGGGAAAGCCCAAAGGACTGTCAGAGGTTTAGGTTTCTGAAAAGTACAATCTGTGAAGAAAAATATGAAGGTAAATGAGAGAAACATGAAATGAGGTGGTAACAGCTTCATCTCAGCACAAACAGACCAACCTGTCCACACTGACTCTGTTGCCCAGCAAGCTGGTCCCATCTGCCTGCATTTGGCCCATAGCCCTCTAAACCTCTCCTATCCATAGACTTATCTCAATGGGTTTTAAACAGTTCTGCCACCCCAAAGGCATTCAATATGTGGCTGCTCACAGAAAATACTTGTTTTCCAGTACAGGTTTAACAACAAAGTGGACTCCTTGATTGTTCCAAAAATCCATACATGGATTGTAGTGACAGACAGCTATTGTTCTTCATCGATGGGTTTTAAATGTTGCTGACGTGCCCACCTCAATCACTATTTCTGGCAGCTCGTTCCAAATACACACCACCCTTTGTGTGAAGCAGCTGCCCCTGATGTCCCTTTTAAATCGCTCACCTCTGATCTTACACCTCTGCCATCTTGTTTCTAGCTTCCCCCTCCCTGGGTAAAAGACTGTGTGCTTTCACCCTGTCTATGCCCCTCATGATCTTGTACACCTTGATCAGGTCACCTCTCAGTCTCCTGCGCTCCAGGGAGTAAAGTCCTAGTCTACCCAACCTCTCCTTGTAACTCAGGCCCCCAAGTCCTGGCAACATCCTGGTAAATCTTTTCTGCGTTCTTTCTAGTTTAATAACACTTGGAGCATTGTGTGCAGTTCTGGTCACCCTGTTACAGGAAGGATGTGGAGTGTGTGCAGGAGAGGTTCACCAGGATGCTGCCTGGATTAGAGGGTACGAGCTATAAGGAGAGGTTGGACAACCTTGGGTTGTTCTCCCTGGAGTGTCGGAGGCTGAGGGGAGACCTGAAAGAGGTTTTTAAAATTGAGAGGCAGAGACAGGATAGACAGTCAGAATCTGTTCCCCAGGGTGGAAATGTCAAACACCAGACAACAGGCTTTTAAGGTCAGAGGGGGGAAGTTTAAAGGTGATGTGAGGGGCAAGTATTTTATGCAGAGAGTGATAGGTGCCTGAAGTAGGTTACTGGGGTAGTAATGGAAGCAGGTGGTCTGGTGGAGTTTAAGAGGCCTTAGATAGACACAGGGATATGGATTATACACAGGAGGAGGACATTTGGTATAAATTGGCATCAAGATTGGCACCACATTGTGGCCTAAATGGCCTGCCCAGTGCTGTTCTGTTCTAAGTAATGCCTTTCCTATAAATGTACACAATACTCCAAGTGCAGCCTCACCAATGACTTGGCCATAACTTCCCATCTCCTACACTCATCGCCAGCATGCCAATTTAGGGATTCACTAGTTCCGACTGCTTATGCACAGTGTATGCCTCCCTCTTTTTCTTAACCAAAGCCTCAATATCTCTCATCAACCAGGGTTCCCGAAACCCACCAGCCTTGCCCTTCACCCTAACAGGAACATGCAGGCCCTGAACTCCTGACACCACACTTCTAATGGCCTCCCACTTGGCAAGTGCTCCTTTCCCTACAAACCATCTCACCCAATCAACCTCTGCAAGATCCAACCTCATGGCTCCAAAAGTTGCTCTGCCCCAGTTCCAGACCCTAACCTGTGAACTGACTGTATCCTTCTCCAAAACTATTTAAAGCTGATAGAATTATGGTCGCTGGACCCAAGGTGCTCACTGACAGACACTTCCACCACTTGCCCGACCTCACTCCCCAGGAGAGGTCCAGTGTTGCTCCCTCCAGAAGCTTTCTTCAACACACTTCACAAATTCCACTCTGTCCAAACCTCTTACACTATGGATGGCCCAGTCAATATTAGGGAAGTTAAAATCTCCCACCAATACTACCCTATTATGTTTACAACTAGCTGCAATCTCTCTACATATCTGCTCCTCCAATTCCCACTAACTATTGAGGGGCCTACAATACAATCCCATCAAAGTGACTATCCCCTTCTTGTTTCTAAGTTCCACACATGGCCTCACTGGACGATACCCCAAGAATATCCTCTAAGGACCGTTGTTACGTCTGCTTTCATCAGAGGGTGACTCCCCCTCCTCACTTACCTGTCCCCCTCACATCTGTAGCATCTGTATCCTGGGACATTGGTATTGGTTTATTATTGTCACTTGTACCGAGGTACAGTGAAAAACTTGTTTTACAAACCGATCATACAGGTCAATTCACTACACAGTGCAGTTACATTAAGTTAGTACAGAGTCCATTGATGTAGTAAGGTAAAAAATACAATAACAATACAGAGTAAAGTGTCACAGCTACAGAGAAAGTGCAGTACAATAAGGTGCAAGGTCACAACAAGGTAGATCGTGAGGTCATAGTCCATATCATTGTATAAGGGAATCGTTCAATAGTCTTATCACAGTGGGGTAGAAGCTGTCCTTAAGTCTGGTGGTACGTGCCCTCAGGCTCCTGTATCTTCTACCCGATGGAAGAGGAGAGAAGAGAGAATGTCCTGGGTGGGTGGGGTCTTTGATTATGCTGGCTGCTTCACCAAGACAACGAGAGGTAAAGACAGTCCAAGGAGGGGAGTCTGGTGTCTGTAATGCGCTGGGCTGTGTCCACAACTCTCTGCAGCTTCTTGCGGTCCTGGGCAGAGCAGTTGCCGTCCCAAGCCGTGATACATCCAGATAGGATGCTTTCTATGGTGCATCGGTAAAAGTTGATGAGAGTCAAAGGGGACAAACCAGATTTCTTTAGCCTCCTGAGGAAGTAGAGGCACTGGTGAGCTTTCTTGGCCATGGCATCCACATGGTCCTGCTTTTTAGGTTCTCTCCTAACTCCCTATAGTCACTGTGCAGGATCTCATCCCCCTTTCTACCTGTGTCACTGATGCCAACGTGCACCGTGACCCCTGGCTGCTCACTCTCCCCCTCGGAAATGTTCTACAGCCACTCTGAGACATCCCTGAGCCCAGCCCAAGGCAATGCACCATCTAGGCGTCTCTTTCACAGCCGCAGGATCTCCTGTCTGTCCCCCTCACTATCGAGTCTATCACTACCCCGCCTCTTCCACCCCCCCGCCTGACTTCTCCCTTCCCTGCTGAGCCACTGACCTGGCTGCTGCTGCTCCCTGATAGGTCACCCCACCCCCTCCCCCCCACACCCCCAGCAGTATCCAAAGGGGTATCCTTGTTGCTGAGGGGAATGGCCACAGGGGACCCTGCACTGTCTCTCTCCCCCTCTCCCAGTGGTCACCTAACCATCTGCAGCCTGCACCTTGGGTGTGACCACCTCACTAAAGCTCTTGTCTATGATGCTCTCAGCATCCCATTTCGTCCTCAGTACATCCAGCTCCAGCTCCACGTCCTTAATATGGTCAGTCAGGAGTTGTACCTGGCCCTTGGGGACACTGGGAATCTCCCTGATCTCCCACATCCTGCAGGCAGAACACACCACTGCCCTGACACCCAACGACACTCATTCTAAATAATAAAGTTAAGAAGGACTTCCTAGAACTCAGCTGTTTCCTTCCTCTGCTCAGCGTCCTCTCGCTGAAGCCTCAGGAGCCTGAGTTCAGTGCTTATTCCTGAAACACTGGACTTGGGGACTGAAACACTGCCACAGGTGTTCCTAAGTACAGGAAGTCTCCTGTGAGACGAGGAACGGGCCAGAGAGCAAATGTTCTCTTCTGACAAACAAGAAATAAGGGGCGGGCAGAGGAATTAGACCCTTCCTGTCTGTCTGTTCCGAAGAGACAAAATTCCCCCTGTGGATACTGGGGTTGAGTGCAGCTGAGCAAACAAAAAATTCAGCTTGTCGGAACAGCCAGTGGGGAGAGGAATCTGAGAGCTGCTAAATCCCACACCCTGATGACCCACATCACAGATCTGAGGCAGCAGCTGTGGACAGAGTGAAGTTCTTCCAAAGGTCTGCAGATCTCAAATGTGGATTGGGGAGAGGAGGAGGGTGGGAGGAAAGGAGGGAGAGGGGGATGCTGAGAATCTGAAGTAAACACAGAAAATGCCAGAAACACTCAGCAGGTCAGGCAGTGTGTGGAGAGAAGCAGTTTAACATTGCAGGTCAAAGATCCTTTGCCAGGTGTAGCTGGACCTGCATCTTCTAATTGAAGAGTGTGGAAAGGTGGAGGAGGGAGGGACTGGTGAAAGGGCACACAGACAGGGTGTGAACCTGTGGGGACAGTTCAAAGTGACAAAGACTGACACAGGTGAACTTGGGAAAACTTGCTGATGATGAGGAGAGACGCAGGAAGGAAACTCGAAGGTAGTTTGCCTCCCAGGTGCCAGGGTCCGGGATGTTTCAGGTCTTGTCCAAGATATCCTGAAGGGGGAGGGAGAACAGCCAGAGGTCGTGGTACATATTGGTACCAACGACATAGGTAGGGAAAGGAATGAGGTCCTGAAAAGAGACTATAGAGAATTAGGAAGGAAGTTGAGAAGCAGGACCTCAAAGGTAGTAACTTCCAGACCACTGCCTGTGCTAAACCACAGTGAGTATAGGAACAGAATGAGGTGGAGGTTAAGTGTGTGGTTGAGGGATTGGAGTAAGGAGCAGGGATTCAGTTTTCTGGATCATTGGGGCCTCTTTTGGGGCAGGTGTGACCTGTTCAAAGAGGACAGGTTACACTTGAATCCCAGGGGGACCAACATACTGGTGGGGAGGTTTGCTAAGGCTACTGGGGAGAGTTTAAACTAGAATTGTTGGGGGGTGGGATCTGAACTGGAGAGACTGGGGAAGAGGTGTTTGGCTCTCAAATAGAGGAGGCTAGGAGTGGGTGCCGTGGGCAGGTGATAGAGAAGGGACATGTTCAGACAGGCTTGAGATGTGTCTATTTTAACGCAAGGAGTGTTGTGAACAAGGCGGATGAGCTTAGAGCTTGGATCAATACTTGGAGCTATGATGTGGTGGCCATTACAGAGACTTGGATGGCTGCGGGGCTGGAATGGTTGATTCAAGTGCCGGGTTTTAGATGTTTCAGGAAGGATCGGGGGAGGCAAGAGAGGTGGGGGAGTGGCACTGTTGATCAGAGAGAGTGTCATGGCTGCAGAAAAGGTGGACGTTGTGGAGGGATTGTCTATGGAGTCTCTGTGGGTGGAGGTTAGGAACAGGAAGGGGTCAATAACTGTGCTGGGTGTTTTTTATAGGCTGCCCAATAGTGACAGGGTTATTGAGGAGCAGAAAGGGAAGCAGATCCTAGAAAGATGTGAGAATAACAGTTGTTGTGATTGGGGGATTTTAATTTCCCAAACATCGATTGGCATCTCCAGGCAGTGAGGGGTTTAGATGGGGTGGAGTTTGTTAAATTTGTTCAGGAAGGGTTCTTGACACAGTATGTAGATAGACCTACAAGAGGAGAGGCTGTGCTTGATTTGATGTTGGGAAATGAACCTGGTCAGGTGTCAGATCTCTCAGTGGGTGAACATTTTGGTGATAGTGATCATAATTCTATCTCCTTTACGTTAGCACTGGAGAGGGATAGGAACAGACCGACTAGAAAGGCGTTTACTTGGAGTAAAGGGAATTATGAGGCTCTCAGGCAGGAAATTGGAAGATTAAATTGAACAGATGTTCTCTGGGAAAAGTACAGAAGATATGTGGCAAATATTCAGGGGATATTTGTGTGGAGCTCTGCATAGACATGTTCTGATGAGGCAGGGGAGTCAGGATAGGATACAGGAAGCATGGTGTACGAAAGCTATAATAAATCTAGTCAAAAGGAAAAGAAAAGCTTACAAAAGGTACGGAGAGCTAGGTAATGTTAGAGTACAAGGTGAAAAGGAAGGACATGAGAAGGCCTTGGCGAGCAGGGTTGAGGAAAACTCCAAGGCATTCTACAAGTATGTGAAGAGGATGAGATGTGAGAGGATAGGGCCTATCAAGTGCAGCAGTGGGAAAGTGTGTATGGATCCAGAAGAAATAGCGGAGGTACTTAATGAATACTTTATGTCAGTATTCACCATGGAAAAAGATCTGGGGGATTGTAGTGGGGCCTTGCAGTAGCCTGAAAAGCTTGAGCATGTAGATATTAGAAAAGAGGAGGTGTTGATGCTTTTGGAAAGCATCAAGTTAGATAAGTTGCCAGGACCAGATGAGATGTACCCCAGGTTGATGAGGGAGGCAATTACTGAGCCTCTGACTATGATCTTTGTGCCGTCCATGGAGATGGGAGAGGTTCCGGAGGATTGGAGGGTTGCGGATGTTGCTCCCTTATTCAATAAGGGGAGTAGGGATAGCCCAGGATATTATAGACCAGTGAGTCTCACCTCAGTGGTTGGTAAGCTGATGGAGAAGATCTTGAGAGGCAGGATTTATGAACATTTGGAGAGGTGTAATATGATTAGGAATAGTCAGCATAGCTTTGTCAAGGGCAGGTCCTGCCTTATGAGCCTGATTGAATTTTTTGAGGATGTGACTAAACACATCGATGAAGGGAGAGCAGTAGATGTAGTGTATATGGATTTCAACAAGGCATTTGATAAGGTACTCCATGCAAGGCTTATGGAGAAGGTGAGGGGACATTGTGGTGTGGATCCAGAATTGGCTGGCCCACAGAAGGCAGAGTAGTTGTTGAAGGGTCGTATTCTGAGTGGAGGTCGGTGACCAGTGGTGTACCTCAGGGATCTGTACTGGGACCCTTACTATTTAGCGTTTTTGTAAATGACCTGGATGAGGAAGTGGAGGGGTGGGTTAGTGAATTTGCGGATGACACTAAGGTTGGGGGTGTTGTGGATAGTTTGGAGGGCTGTCAGAGGTTACAGAGGGACATAGATAGGATGCAGAGTTGGGCTGAGAAGTGGCAGATGCAGTTCAACCCAGATAAGTGTGAAGTGGTTCATTTTGGTAGGTCAAATATGTTGGCGGAATATAGTATTAATGGTAAGACTCTTGGTAGTGTGGAGGATCAGAGGGATCTTGGGGTCTGAGTCCATAGGACACTCAAAGCAGCTGTGCAGGTTGACTCTGGTTAAGAAGGAATATGGTGTATTGTCCTTCATCAATTGGAGAATTGAATTTAGGAGCCGTGAGGTATTGTTGCAGCTATATAGGAACCTGGTCAGACCCCACTTGGAGTACTGTGCTCAGTTCTGGTCGCCTCACTACAGGAAAGATGTGGAAGCCACAGAGGGTGCAGAGGAGATTTACAAGGATGCTGCCTGGAATGCGGAGCATGCCTTATGAAAGCAGGTTGAGGGAACTTTGCCTTTACTCCTTGGAGAGACAGAGGATGACGGGGGACTTGATAGAGGTGTATAAGATGATGAGAGGTATTAATCAGGTAGATAGTCAGAGGCTTTTCCCCAGGGCTGAATTGGTGGCCACAAGAGGACATACGTTTAAGGTGCTGGGGAGTAGATAGAGGAGATGTCAGGGGTAAGCTTTTTTACTCGGTGGTGAGTGCGTGGAATGGGCTGCCGGAAACGGTGGTGGAGGCTGATACGATAGGGTCTTTCAAGAGACTGTTAGATAGGTACATGGAGCTGAGTAAAATAGGGGGCTATGGGTAAGCCTAGTCCCTTCTAGAGTAGGGACATGTTCGGCACAGCTTTGTGGGCCAAAGGGCCTGAAGTGTGCTGTAATTGTTCTGTTCTAGAACAGGCCTACAGGGGGGTTTATCCAGTGGTCAGTGTGGGGTAACTGAGGCAACAGTGATTGTAGAGTCATACCACACAGAAACAGCCCTGCCCTGATTGGACAGATGGCTCCAGGTGAGGCAGGCAGGAAGACATTGAGTGGAGCTTGTTCAAGGGCTCCTCACAGACCGGCTCTGGAACTACACACATTACTGCAGCCCAGAGAGCAGTAGGTGACATGAGAGTCCTGAAAGGAGTGAAATTCTGTGGGGAGAGGGGTGTGGGACAGTTCTGCACACAGTGAGCACAGGCTGTGTGACTGCAGGTCTCTCACACTCCACGGTTTTAGCAAGAGTCAGACAGGTACCACAGCAGACCCTCAGTACGGGCAGTGACTGTTGGTCGAGGTCACTGACAGCTCACTGGTCAATGTACGGATGGGCCCACGGTGGGATTTTCCAGGCAAAGTCCTGCTGTCTCTCCAGCCCCAGGAGGTGTCACTGCCCATGGAGGCTGATGCAGCCCGGATACACCGCCAATCACTCATGGCCCAAGAGGCAGCGTGACAGTCCAGGTAAGCCAGTAATCTAGGAAACCTCAGGACAATGGGATAACTTCAGTGCAGACGGACACTGCTACAGACCCTCGTATCCCACGGACCTCGATCTCAGCAACAAACCTACCCCATCTCGACCTTGCTCATTGCCTTTTGCAGCCCACACACACCACACCGACCGTTGTTCCCTCGACCCTTCATGGCTCATCGTCAAAAAGTTCCATTGGGTCAGGGAGAAGTAATTTGCTGTTAGAAGGCCCTGATGGCTTTCTCTAATCAATCCACATCTGCATGATTGTAGTTTCTAGAACTTTCTTCCCCCCCCCCCCGGCCAGGTTAAACTGACCATTCTGTAGTTACTGGCTTTGTCCCTACACTTGTTTTGAACAAGAGGGTAATGTTTCCAGTTTCCCAGCCCTGACTCTCCACATGGTCAGGAGATCATGGTCAGGTCTCTGCAACTCCACCCCCTCACATCATTGGGACCATCCCACCTGGACCTGAGGGTTTATCCAGGTTAAGTACAGCTGGCCCTCCTAACACCTCTCTCTACGTCAAGCCCACTCAGAACCTCAGTCCCACCTTCCTTCTGAGCCTCCAGCGGCATCTTCTCCCTTGGTGAAGGCTGAGGCAAGTTCTCCCTCAGACCCTCCCCCTCCACCTCTGCCTCTGGGAGTAATTTCTCTGGGCCACCTCCCCTCCTGCAGCCCGTTCCCTCATCACGTGTCTGCAGCATGTTCACTCCTGTCTTTTCTCACTGTCTCATCTCCATTTCCTTCCCACCTCTGAACTCGTTACCAATCCTGCACCTGCCTCTGCCTGGTTTTACTCTTCCATTTTACTCTATCCCTGTGACCACACAGGGAATTCTGGCTTTAATTCCCCCAATCCTCCCACTAGACTGCAGCTGAAACATCTCCACCTTGCTCGTAGAAGGCAAGGTGGTGGTTGATAGGATTTATTCTAGCTGGAGGTCTGTAACTAGTGGTGTTCCTCAGGGATCTGTACTGAGACCACTGCTGTCTGTGATGCATATAAATGACCTGGATGAAAATGTACATGGGTAGGTTGGTAAATTTACAGATGATATGAAGGTTGGTGGTGTTGTGGATAGTGTAGAAGACTGGCAAAGGATACAGCGGCATATAGATCAGTTGCAGATATGGGTGGAGAAATGGCAGATGGAGTTCAACCCGGCCAAGTGTGAAGTCTTGCACCTTGGGAGACCAAATGTAAAGAGACAGTACATTGTTAATGGCAGGACCCTTAACAGTGTTGATGAGCAGAGGGATCTTGGGGTCCAATTTCATAGCTCCCTGAAAGTTGCTGCACAGGTTGATCGGGCAGTAACGAAGGTGTATGGCATACTTGCCTTCATTAGTCAAGGCACTGAGTTCAGGAGTCAGGAATTTATGCTGCAGCTTTATAAAACTTTAGTTAGGTCGCATCTGGAATATTGCATTCAGTTCTGGTTGCCCCATTATAGGAAGGATGTGGAGGTTTTGGAGAGGGTGCAGAAGAGGTTCACCAGGATGTTGCCTGGATTAGAGGGCACGTGCTATGAGGAGAGGTTGAACAAACTTGGGTTGTTCTTTCTGGAGCAGTGGAGAATGAGGGGAGACCTGATTGAGGTTTATAAGATTGAGAGGCATAGATAGCCAGCCAGTATCTTTTCCCCAAGGCTCAAATGTCTAATACCAGAGTGCATGCATTTAAGGTGAGGGGGGTAAGTTCAAAGGAGAGGTGTGAGGCAAGTTTTTTTTACACAGTGAGTGGTGGGTGCCTGTGGTGGTGATGGAGGCAGGTACGATAGGGATGTTCAAGAAACTCTTGGGCCCGTGAATGTGAGGGAAATGGTAGGATGTGGACATTGTGCTGGCAGAAGGGATTAGTGCAGTTGGGCATTTTATTACTGATGTAATTGGTTCAGCACAACATGATGGGCTGAGGGGTCTGTTCCTGTGCTGTACTGTTCTATGTTCCACGTTGACAGTGTCTCACTGCTCAGCCATGAGGCTAACCTACCCAGGCCATATCTGTTCTTATCTGTCAGAAGCTAACACTTCTCCAAATATTTCTCTTTTCCAAAGTTATTCTAAACCTTCCAATATGATTTGTTTCCTTAATGCTCCCCACTGATACTTGAGCCTCTTGTCCTGCCTCATTTCCTAGAACCAAGTCGAACAATGCACCTTCCTCATTGGGCCAGAGGCAAACCAATGAGTTCTCCTGAAGACACTTTGAATTTGTCATCTCCCCCCCCCCCCCCCAACTCCTTGTGTTACTGTTAACCCAGTCCAGATGGGAATGGCTGAAATCCACACAATTTCCCCAATTTCACTGCACATTTTCTCCCAGTGTCCTTCCTTCTGGTTGTGGCTGGCACCACACACTCAGTGATGGGTTCACCCCTGATTATATCTGCATCCCAGCTGTAGTACCGGAGACCCGCGCTCCAGAACTGGCTGTGCCTCTGGACAAGCTGTTCCAGTCCAGGTAAAACATTGACATCTACCCCACAATGGGGACCATTGCCCAGGGGTGTCCTGTTCACAATCAGCAGGACAAATCCAATCTGGCTCATTACCGCCCCATCAGTCCACTCCCCATCACCAGCACAAGTGATGAAGGGCTCACTGACAGTGCTGTCAAGTGGCACTGACTCCCCAGTGACCTGCTCACCAACACCCAGTGTGGGTTTCACCAGGACCACTCTGTTCCAGGGCCCATCACAGCCTGGGTCCAAACATGGGCCAAAGGGCTGAACTTCAGGGGAGAGGGACTCCCCTCGACATCAAGGCAGCATCTGACTGAGTGTGGCATCAAGGAGCCCTGGTAAAGCTCAGGTCAGTGGGCATCGAGGTAGTTGGTGGGGTCTGTGTACAGGGTTGGAGGGGAGTGGGGGTGGGCGGTAGGGGTGTGTAGGGACAGTGTACATTGTGCGGGGATGGGGGGAGTGCGGTTGGTTCTGATCTCCCGCTGACACACCGACCGCTTCAGCTGCTTCCCACTGAATGACTTTTAAAAATGAAAATGCATTTGCAAATTGAAAATGCTAAAAATCAGGCTGGGTCGGAGGTCAGTCTCTGCATTAATCCCGTCAGCAGTTTTTGATAGAACACAGCAAAACTGAATCAAATTATCTCTCTCCTCAATCAGTGCTAAATCACCGGGTTCCCGTGACAATCACAGCTCACACACGGGGTTAAATCTGCGCCGAGCCCTTGACTCTCCTCCAGCTCCGGGAGCTGGGATCAACATTCCCCTCACAGCTGCCGCTCCCCCCACCCCAGGGGCTGTGGTCGCCTGATTCCCAAACCTCCCACAGCCCAGGAACGGGAACCACTGACCCGACACCAGCAAAGGCTCCAGAATTAAACAGGAATTAAATGGTCCCGAAACATTCCTCAGAGACAGATTCGGAGATTGGATCCCACCGACTCTGCTCACGGACCGGGGGGTGGGGGTGGGGGTGGGGGGGGGGGAGGAGGTCAGTCACCACCTCACCCCCCCCCCCCCCAACCACACAACTGATCACAGACAAACCAACTGTGGGAAGGTGGCTGATTGACCTTCCCTCACTTCCCGACCCCCACCCTCTACCCCTCACTCCCCCCCCGACCCCCACCCTCTACCCCTCACTCCCCCCCCGACCCCCACCCTCTACCCCTCACTCCCCCCCCCGACCCCCACCCTCTACCCCTCACCCCCTCTGACCCCCACCCTCTGCTCCCCTCACCCCACCCAGACCAGTCCCACCACCACCACCCCCCCCCCACACCCTTTGTTCAATCCCTCTCCTGCCGGTCCCGCACCGTGAGGGAGGTGAACCAGCTCCCTCCCTCCCTCCCTCCCTCCCTCCCGGTGCAGCCGGCGGAGCGGCGCCCCGACCACTGCGGCTGTTTGCAAGAGGCCGGGCTCAGTGGAGCTCTACCGCTCTCTGGTGGTTGGCTGGAGAACTGTAACAAAACTCGGGAACCAGCCGCAGCAGAAGTGGGCTGGGGGGGGGGGGGGGGGGGAGGGGACGGGGGGTGGCAGGTGGGCTGGGGGGTGTGGGTGGGCTGCGGGTGGCAGGTGGGCTGGGGGGGGGAAGCTGGGGGGTGTGGGTGGGCTGCGGGTGGCCCGAGAGAGCAACAGAATAGAATCAGTCCCAAAGACAAAGTGGGAACTGGACCTCAACTGAACGCTCTGTCTGAAAGATGCCTGACAGGCAACGTGCACCCAGAACGGCCCCATCAAGAATGCAGCACTCCCTCAGCACCACCCCTCCCACAATGCCGCCCACGACCCCACAGTGTGACCCTCCCTCAGCACCAGCTCCCCCCTCCCCCCAAATGACTTGGATGAGGATGTGGAAGGGTGGGTTAGTAAGTTTGCTGATGACACAAAGGTTGGTGGTGTTGTGGATAGTGTAGAAGGTTGCTGTAGATTACAAGGGGGGACCTGATAGAGGTGTATGAGATGATGAGAGGTATTGATCGGGTAGATAGTCAGAGGCTTTTCCCCAGGGCTGAATTGGTGGCCACAAGCGGACATAGGTTTAAGGTGCTGGGGAGGAGGTATAGAGGAGATGTCAGGGGTAAGTTTTTTACTCAGAGAGTGGTGAGTGTGTGGAATGGGCTGCCGGCAACGGTGGTGGAGGCGGATACGATAGGGTCTTTCAAGAGACTGTTGGATAGATACATGGAGCTGAATAAAATAGAGGGCTATGGGTAAGCCTAGTAATTTCTAGGGTACTGACATGTTCGGCACAGCTTTGTGGGCCAAAGGGCCTGAATTGTGCTGTAGTTTTTCTAAGTTCTATTACAAAGGGACATTGACAGAATGCAGAGCTGGGCTGAGAAGTGGCAGATGGAGTTGAACCCAGAAAAGTGTGAAGTGATGCACTTCGGGAGATCAAATTTGAAGGCAGAATACAAGGTTAATGGCAGGACTCTTAGCAGTGTGGAGGAACAGAGGGATCTTGTGGTCCATGTCCATAGATCCCTCCAGGTTGCCACACAGGTCAATAGGGTTGTTAAGAAGGCGTATGGAGTATTGGCCTTCATTAGTTGGGGTATTGAGTTCGAGCCATGAGGTGATGTTCCAGCTCTATAGAACCCTGGTTAGACCACACTTGGATTATTGTGTTCAGTTCTGGTCCCCCCATTATAGGAAGGGTGTGGAAGCTTTAGATAGGGTGCAGAGGAAATTTACCAGGATGCTGCCTAGATTGGAGATCCTGTCTTAGGAGGATAGGTTGAGTGAGGTAGGTCTTTTCTCTTTGGAGAGGAAGAGGATGAGAGGTGACTTGATAGAGGTGTACAAGATGATGAGGCATAGATCGAGTGGACAGTCAGATGTTTTCCCAGGGCGAAAATGGCTCACACAAGGGGACATAATTTTAAGGTGATTGGAGGAAGGTATAAGGGGGATGTCAGGGGTAAGTTTTTTTTTTACACAGAGCGGTGGGTGTGTGGAATGCACTGCTGGCAGAGGTTGTGGGGGCAGATACATTAGGGATACTTAAGAGACTCTTAGATACATGAATGATAGAGAAATGGAGGGCTACGTGGGAGGGAAGGGTTAGATAGATCTTCGAGCAGGATAAAATGTCAGCACAACATCATGGGCAGAAGGGCCTGTACTGTGCTGTAGTGTTCTATGGTCTATGCTTTCATGCTATGCCCCTCATGATCTTATACACCTCTATCAGGTCACCCCTCGATCTCCTACATTCCTTGGCCTTTAAATGACTTCTACGTAGTCACACAGCACGGAATCAGGCCCTTCGGCCCAACTGGTCCATGCCAACCAAAGTACCCACCTAAGCTAATCCCATTTACCTGAGTTTGGCCCATATCCCTCTATACCTTTCCTGTCCAAGTAACTTTTAAATGTTTTTGAGGAAGGTATGTTAACCACTTCCTCTGGCAGCTTGTTCCATATACTCACCACCCTGTGGGTGGAAAAAGTTGCCCCTCAGGTTCCTATTAAATCTTTTCCCTCTCACCCTAAATCTGTGGTCTCGAGTTCTCAATTCCCCAACCCTGGGGAAAAACACTGTGCATCCACCCTATTATTGCATTATGAGGAGAGACTAAGGGAGCTAGGGCTTTACTCATTGGAGAGGAGGAGGATGAGGGGCGACATGATAGAGGTATACAAGATATTGAGAGGAATCGATAGAGTGGACAGCCAGCGCCTCTTTCCCAGGGCACCAATGCTCAATATAAGAGGACATGGCTTTAATGGGTGGGATGTTCAAGGGAGATATCAGAGGGAGGTTTTTTTTACCCAGAGAATGGTTGGGACATGAAATGCGCTGCATGGGGTGGTGGTGGAGGCAGGTACATTGGTCAAATTTAAAAGATTACTAGATAAGCATATGGAGGCATTTAAAATAGAGGGATATGTGGGAGGAAGGGGTTAGATAGTCTTAGGCGAGGTTTAAAGGTTGGCACAACATTGTGGGCTGAAGGGCCTGTATTGTGCCGTACTGTTCTAAGATTCTATCTATGCCCCTCATGATTTTATACACCTCTATAAGGTCATCCCTCATTCTCCAATGAATAAAGTCCCAACCTGCTCAACCTCTCTCTGCATCTCAGTCCCTCGAGTCCTGACAACATCCTCGTAAATCTCCTCTGCACTCTTCCTAGCTACTGAACTCCCCATGTCCTTTACATTCCTTTATATTGCATCTGATTGAGGCACGGTAGTGTAGCGGTTAGTGTAATGCTATTACAGCGCCAGTGACCAGGGTTCAATTCCCGCCGCTGTCTGTAAGGAGTTTGTACGTTCTCCCTGTGTCTGCGTGGGTTTCCTCCGGGTGCTCCGGTTTCCTCCCACATTCCGAAGACGTACGGGTTAGGAAGTTGTGGGCGTGCTATGTCGGCGCTGGTAGCGTGGCGACACTTGCGGGCTGCCCCCAGAACACTCTACGCAAAAGATGCATTTCACTGTGTGTTTCGATGTACATGTGACTAATAAAGAAATCTTGTCTCCAGTAAAAGCAAAAGACAGGATCTGACTGGCTCTGATGTATGTTATTTTATTATCAATAATGCCTATACATCTGTAAAAAAAAAACATGCAATATACAGAATCTCTATAAAACAGGTCTGTACACAGATGGTTACAAAGTGCAAATTAACATGGAATTCATGGATTGTGTCAGTGTGGCTTGGGACACAGGGAGAGATTCCCTTAACATTCATGGTTACAATCAGATCAGTTAAAATAACAGAAGAACAATATCAGCCTGACCAACTTCTGAATTATCAAACACCACAATCACTTGGAACTTGCCAATGCCCACCCAATGCAGCAGCCATGATTATTATTTACAGAACAAGATCCCACAACTACAAGAAGATGATGGCTCCTGTTGCAACAGTGTGCGGGGATCTTAACAAGCAGCTGTGGGAGCCAGGTACAGAGGTTAACATCTACAATGACAACCCAAGGGCCAAACCCTGGTCTTGGGGATTGGGGTGTGGTCCGTGCAGTCAGTAATTCCCTTCAGTTTCATTTCTTCAGATCTGGGGGTCACAGGCAAGGCCAGCAGTTAGTGCCCATCTCTAACTGCCCCTGCAATGGTGAACTGAGCTGCCCTCTTGAACCGCTGCAGTCCCTCTGGGGAAAGTGCTCTCACACTGCTGCTGGGGAGTTCCAGGATTTGGACCCAGTGATGGCGAAAGATGGGCAATACATTTCCCAGTCAGGCTGGTGTGGGACTGGGAGGGGAAGCTGCAGGCGGTGGTGTTCCCTGGCCCTGCTCCTTGGTGTTACAGGTTTGGGGAGAAGAGAGACTGCTGTGGTCCAAGGGCGATGTGGGATAGCCCCAGCCCAGACACACAAGGCCACAGGAGCAGATCCCAGGGAGCCAGAGGGCACTGCTGGGTGGGAGTCTGGTCAGGCTCCTTGTCCCAATCCACCCCCCACCCACGCCCCTCGACGTGACCCTCCCCATTCCCCTCGACCTGTGACCCGCCCCACTACCTCTGACAATTCCAGCCTGCATCCTCCCACAGCCCCTGCTCCCATCTTCTCCTCCCCCCCCGACAGATCCCCTCCCTCACCACCACAACCCCCCCCCCCCCCCCTTTCCCTGGGTCCTGGGACCCTGCTGCTGTGGTGGGAAACGGGGCAGAGGGGGAATTCTCCCAGTCAGGGCAGTGAGGGGTTTCCCCGGGGGAGGGTCACCCTTGGGGGGTGTCACGGAGAGACAGCTGTGGGCACCCTGAGGAGTCACTGTGAGGCTAGGAGATGCCAGCAGGGATCCAGGCAAGAAGAGCGAGGTCACTCTGTGCGGACATGGGAACGCTGGATCCAGGGGCTTTCTCCGTGGCCGGAGGTCAGGACAGTGGAGGAGCCGAGAGAAGTAAGTCACCAAACCCCAGCCACAGCTGCAGTCCACACCAAAGTCCAGGAACGCCGGCTTTATCCCAGGTCTGGGAGCAACATTCCAGTAGCGGGAAACTCTGGTCACAAAACTCGAGCCCCACAACCTTCTGCACAAAATGATGGGGGTTGGGGGAGAGGGGTGGGGTGGGAGGGCGTGGTGGGGAAGGGATCTGAGGGGCCTCAGTTAGGGGGGTCCACCCCCAGGGACAGGAACCCCTCCCCCTACTCATTCAAAAGGCCAACATCAGGACAACCCCCACCCCAACACCCCCCCCCACCACATCATCACACCCTCCCCATTTCCCTCACCCCTGACCCCCTCCAAGACCACCTCATGCAGAGCCACTCCCCCTCCCCCCAGCCTCAATCCTTCCCAAACCACCACCCACTCCCACCCCCATGGACCCGGTCCCCGGGACACTGCCCATCCCTCCCCAAGGCTGCAGAAACCAGGAAGGCTCCATCATGGGCACACAGACCTCCTCCCACCCTCTCCCATGGGCACAGAGACACTTCTCCTCTCCCCACAATGACACACACCCCACCCATGGACATAGGGGCACATTCTCCACCCATGTGTGAGAGGAGAACCCCCCATGCTCACCCATAGGGACCACCCCCCCTACCCCACACAAGGACACCATGAGGAATGTGCAGGAACACTCTGGGAACGAAGGAACAAGTTCACAAACTAACCAGACCAACACCGACATACGTCAGGGGCGGATGGAGCGGGAACCATGCATTACTCCGTCCGTGGCAGTGAATCCAGTGTCACCCTGGCCTCCTGGCTCACCTTCCTGCTACACCTACAAAACAGGAGGAATACATCCAGTGAAGGGCCCTGTCCTTCCCCCAACACCCTCCACATTAAGGAATAAAGGCATAGACTATTTTCTAAACAGGGAGTGAATTCAGAAATCAGAGGTGCAAAGGGACGTGGGAATCCTCATGCAGGATTCCCTAAAGGTTAACTTGCAGGTTGAATCGGTAGTAAGGAAAGCAAATCCAATGTTAACATTCACTTCGAGAGGACTAGAATACAAAAGCAAGGATGTAATGCTGAGGCTTTATAGGGCATTGGTCAGACCACATTTGGGTATTGTGAGCAGTTTTGGGCACCATGTCTAAGGAAGGATATGCTGGTGTTGGAGAGGGTCCAGAGGAGGTTTACGAGAATGATCCCAGGGATGAAAGGGTTAACGCATTAGGAATGTCCAATATCTCTGGGCCTGTACTCACTGGAGTTTAGAAGGATGAGGGGGTATCTCATTGAAACCTCCTGAATATTGAAAGGCCTGGATAGAGCAGACGTGGAGAGGATGTTTCCATCAGTGGGAGAGTCCAGGATCTGAGGGCACAGCCTCAGAATAAAGGGACGTCCCTTTAGAACTGAGATGAGGAGGAATTTCTTCAGCCAGAAGGCGGTAAATCTGTGGAATTCATTGCCACAAACAGCTGTGGAGACCTCACTGGTGTATTTAACGCGGAAGTTGATAGGTTCTCGATCAGTGAGGGCGTCAACAGGTTACAGGGAGGAGACAGGAGGCAGGGAAAAATAAATCAGCCATGATCGAATGGCAGAGCAGACTTGATGGGCCGAATGGCCTCATTCTGCTCCTGTCTCTTCTCGACCCACAGATCAGACAACCCCCCACCCCCCCACTGGGCTGTGATCCACTCACCAGCTCCAGGGATGGGACCCCAGTCCCCCCAGCTGACCCAGGTCAGAGCACTCACCTGGTGTGTCTGTGGGGGCAGATCATCCTCGGACACCTCAGGCACAGGCTCCGGCTGTGGAGGGGGTGACCCGTCCTCTGCCCACCCCCCCATGGGCTGCCGGCACGCTGGTCTCTGGGCCGGAGAGGAATCTGGAGACGGAGAGGACGAGCCGGTAACAGCACGTTCACACAGGAGGCAGGTACTCAGCCGCCCTTCAGCCCACCGAGTGGCAATCGTATCCACCACTGGAAGCCCACGGCAGGCACAGAGGGATCCTGCCACCCATGGGAATGGGCACACAGAGCACTCATCCCTCACTATAATGCCCATTCACAACCCCTGGTTTTCCCACCCACCCACGAGGAACAATTCACAGCGGGCAGGTGACCCATCAAGCGGGGTGCCTTTGGGAGCAAACTGAGCACCCGGGGTAATCTCACGGTCACAGGGAGAACGTGCAAACTCCACACAGACAGCGCCCGAGGTCGGGATCGAACCCGGGTATCTGGAGTTGAAGGGGAGAGGGTCACAGGTGGAGAGAGCCCAGTGCTGAACGCAGCTCCCCCCCCCCCCCACCAACAGGTAGAGAGAACCCCATCTCCGCCCCCCACCCCCACAGCTAGCGAGAGCCCCACCAACCACCTGCCGCCCCCCCCACCGGTCAGTAGTGTCGACACTCACCACTGGTGCCCCCATATCTCCTGGACAGGGTGGGCAGGAGGGGGAGGGTGCTGTCTCGCTGGTCTGCAGGTCTGTGGCCAGACACGGGGTAGGTGGAGGAGCGGGGGATGACCGGTGGAGACGGCCGACGGCCCTCTGCCTCCTCCAGCCCGCTCTCACCACTCTCATCGCTGTCGTGACGATACCAGATGTGTCGTGCTGGCTCCACCTGGGTCTGCTGCTTGTGGAACTGGAGGAGGAGAGTCAGTGAGCTGGGGGGGCAGCGGGCGGGAGGCAACGAGGTGGGTGGGTGGGGCGGATGGACAGGAGAGTCAGAGGGCAGGGGAGGTACAGGAGGGGGGAGACAGGGTGAGGGCGGGTGTGGAGTATGGGGGAGGCTTCTCCCACAAAGGGGGCTGCAAATCGGGACCCTTCCTCCCCTCCAGAGCGCAGAGCGCAGGTGTGAATGGATTGTGTGGGGTGAAGAGGGAGCGAGGGGGGAGGGAGTGAGGGGGGGAGGGTCATGAAGGAACTGATGACATTGTGGCCAAGTTTACAGACGATACCGAGATAGGTGGAGGGGCAGGTAGTGTTGAGCAAGCAGGGAGTCTGCAGAAGGACTTGGACAGGTTGGGAGAATGGGCAACGAAGTGGCAGATGGAACACAGCGCAGGGAAGTGTACGGTCATGCACTTTGGTAGAAGGAATAAAGGTGTAGATTATTTTCTAAACTGGGAGAGAATTCAGAAATCAGAGGTGCAAAGCGACTTGGGAGTCCTAGTGCAGGATTCCTCAAAGGTTAACTTGCAGATTGAGTCCATAGTAAGGAAGGCAAATACAATGTTCGCATTCATTTTGAGAGGACTGGAATATAAAAGCAAGAATGTAATGCTTGGTCAGACCACATTTGGAGCATTGTGAGCAGTTTTCGGCCCCGTATCTAAGGAAGGATGTGCTGGCGTTGGAGAGGGTCCAGAGGAGGTTTACGAGAATGATCCCGGGATCTCATTGAAACCTGCCGGATACTGAAAGGCCTGGATAGAGTGGACGTGGAGAGGATGTTTCTGTCAGTGGGAGAGTCCAGGATCCAAGGGCAAAGCCTCAGAATAAAGGGACATCCCTTTAGAACTGAGATGAGGAGGAATTTCTTTAGCCAGAGGGTGGTGAATCCACAGAATTCGTTGCCACAGAGGGCAGTAGAGGCCAAGTCATTGGTTGTGTTTATAGATTGATAGGACCTCAATTGCTAAGGGGGTTAAGGGTTACAGGGAGAAGGGGGGAGAATAGGATTGAATGGCAGAGCAGACTCGATGGGCCGAATTGCCTAATTCTGCTCCTATATCTTACGGTGTTGTGATTGGCTCCATGGGGATGCCAGTTTGGGGTCACAGACACTGAACACATCCTCGTGAATGGAGCCATCAAGCGGCAGCAGGTGGATGGGATACGAGGTCAGAGGAGAGATGCCGGGGGGGGGGGGGTTTGTGGGGGGAGGGCCTCGACCTTACCTCATGCATGTAGAGTGCGTGCAGACTCATCTCGGTGGAGGCGAATTCGGACACCAGCGCGCTGTGGACCTGCCCCTCCCATGCACTGCTCCCAGAGCTCAGCATCCGTCCCTCCGACCTGCAGCAACATCAGACCCAGGGTCAGGGGCACGGCTACATGTACGTCTCAACCCTCCCCACACACTGACCCAGCTTGGGTCAGGGGCACCTGCATCCCCACCACCAAACTCCGAGACCTGGGACTCAACACCTCCCTCTGCAACTGGACCCTTGACTTCCTGACCAAGAGACCGCTCCAACAGACTTCCAGCATCTGCAGAATTCCTTGTGTCTCCATTAGACCGCAATCAGTGAGGATAGGCAGCAATACCTCCAGCATGATTATCCTCAACACTGGTGCCCACAAGGCTGCGTCCTCAGCCTCCTACTCTACTCCCTATACACTCATGACTGTGGTCAGATTCTGCTCTAACTCCATCTACAAGTTTGCAGATGATACCATGGTAGTAGGTTGTATCTCAAACAACGATGAGTCAGAGTACAGGACGGAGATAGAGAGCTTACATAGAACAGTACAGCACAGAACAGGCCCTTCAGCCCACAATGTTGTACTGACATAGCTACTCCCTCCTACCTACAGGATGCCCATATCCCTTCATTTTCCTCTCATTCATGTGCCCATCCAAGCCCCTCTTAAAAGCCCCCAATGAATTTGCCTCCACCACCCTATCAGGCAACACATTCCAGGCATCCACCACTCTCTCAGTAAAAAATGTACCCCTCACATCTATTCTGAACCTACACCCCTCACCTTAAATGCATGCCCTCTGGTATTGGATCGCTCAATAATGGGAGAAAGATATTGCTTGTCCACCCTATCTGTGCCCCTCATAATTTTATACACCTCCAACAGATCACCCCTCAGCCTCCGCCGCTCCAGAGAAAAGAGCCCAAGTCTGTCCAGCCTCTCCTGATAGCACATGCCCTCTAGTCCAGGTAGCATCCTAGTAAACCTCCTCTGCACCCTCTCTAAAGCCTCGACATCCTTCCTGTAGTGAGGTGACCAGAATTGCACACAATACTCTAAATGCAGCCGAACCAGAGTTCTATAGAGATGTATCATAACTTCTTGACTCCTATAATCAATACCCTGATTAATAAATGCAAGTGATATTATGTCATGACAACCTTTCCTTCAATGTCAGCAAAACAGAAGAGTTGGTCATTGACTTCAGGAAAGGGGGGGTGTACATGCTCCTGTCTACATCAACGGTGCTGAGGTCAAGAGGGCCGAGAGCTTCAAGTTCCAAGACTCTATCCCACACCTCTTGCGTCTCCCCCACCCCACCCAACTCTTCCCCACACCTCCTGCGTCTCCTCCACCCCACCCAACTCTTCCCCACACCTCCTGCGTCTCCCCCACCCCACCCCCACTGTCTCCCCCAACCCCACCCAACCCTTCCCCACCCTCCTGTGTCTACCCCACTTCACACCACACACCCTCGCATTCTGAACAACACTTCCCTCATCCCCACACCTGCATCTCCCCCATCCCAACTGCCCCTACACTCTGACCCATCCCAACCCCTTCCCACGAAAACCTGAGCCCTCCACCAACCATCCGTGGCCAAAGCTCTGCCCAGCCCTGACAGATGCCCCTGGTAACCCACAGTCACTGACCCCTCCTCTCCCACTGGTACACAGTTGGGCAGAGGTGGGGTGGGGGGGTTCGGGGGGTCAGGTGCTTACCCAGACGTAGCTGGTGCTCTCCTGATGTCAGGCCGAGGAAGGGAAGGGTGCTGGTTGCCCGGAGCGTGACCAAGGTGTCCGATGGAGAAAGATCGGAGGGAGGAGGCTGCGTCAGATGAGACGTCTGGTCCTCGGAGAATGAGCGAGGGGGGTCCGGTGAGCAGGCTGGTGATCAGGCTGTGGGGCTGCAACATAATGTCTGATGGTCAGAGAATTCACCCACCAGCCAATCCCAGGACCCTGTCCCACCAACGCAGCACCCAGGGGACCTGCCCCACCTGATCCCAGGACCCGCCCCACCTGATCCCAGGACCCTGTCCCATCAACCCAGCACCCAGGGGCCCTGCTCCACCCAATCCCAGGACCCTGTCCCACCAACCCAGAACGAGGGGCCCTGCCCCACCCGATTCCCACCAGTGTACCACCACCCCTCCACCCCAGGATCCCTGGGCCCACAATGCCCCTCTCCCTGCACCACTCCCCTTCCCCCGGACCCCCTTCCCCTAGCAACCTCTCTGCACTCGTCCCCCCCTCCCAAAAACACATCCCTCTCCACCCCAGTGACCACCCCATCACCCCCAGCGGTCCCCCCCTTCTTCTCCTCACCCCACCTCCCTCCACCTCCTCCCCAGAGACCACCCCCCCTCCCTCCCCCTCAGCGACCACACCCCACCCCCTCCAACACCGTACCTGTGTGTCGGACTGCAGTGAGCTGACGAGGCCGGGGTGGGGGCCCCCCACCAGTGCAGCCTTGTCACGGTTCACCTTCTCCTTCAGCTGGCTGATGAAGGCCGAGCTGTGCTGGGGGGGGCAGCCAGCGGGGGTTGGTGATGGCGAAGTGCATCAGCGACAGTTCCGTCTTCCCATCCTCCGCCTGCTGATACATGGAGGCCTCTGTCCGTCCGCCCGGGAACCACTGAGGGAGAACACAGGGGTCAGGGGAATCCGCCCACGCACGGGGGGTGTCAGGACATGAGGGGGTCACACGGAGGGGCGGTGGTGTGGTCAGGGCATGGTGCCCACACAGACGCTCCTCGGGCATAGGACTGGGCCCGGTGACCATGTGCTCGGTCAGAGGGCTGGTATTAACAAACATCTTGGAGCGGTGGGGTGGGGGGGTGAAAAGAGAGCCAGAAGGGGTTGGGTGCAGGGACAGAGGTGGTGGGAGCAGAGAGGGACAGGGGGAGACACACGGTTAGTGGGGGTGGGGCAAAGGGGATCAGGGCTGGCACAGTTGGCAAGGGGCAGAGGGGCTTTGGGCCAGGATGGGTGGGGGAGATGGGGGTCAGGACCGAGCCTTGGTGTCGCTGAGGGGTGGGTTCACTTACTGCGGGGTGCCCATGGTGTCGGATGTCCATCTGAGCAAAGGAACAGGTGTCTCCCACCCCTACCACTTCCACAGTGAAGTTACGGAAGAAGTCGATGATCTCGAGGGACTTGTTCCTCAGGCAGAAGATCAGGATGAAGGGGGTGATGATGGGACTGAGCAGCTCCTCCAGAATGAAGACCTGTGTAACAGAGAGAGTGGCTTCAGCCCAGCACTCACAGCTGGGCTCCCCCAACATCAGCATCAGCTGCCTCACACCATTCTCCCCCTGTCCACTGCAGTCTGTCTGCCATCCGCTGCCCACTCATGTCTCCTGTCCATCTCCTACAGCAGGAAGTCTCCTCACAACCCAACCTTCACACCTACCATTTACATTTCTAACCTGGATTTTGCCGAGATCCCAGCTCCGATCCTGTGGCACCCCCACTACTTACAGCTGACCCCATCACACATCTGGTGACCCAACTTCTACTGATAACAAACCTTTACGTGGCACCTTGTCAAATGCTTTTTGGAAACCCAAGTACACTGCACCCATTGCCCTCCACTGTGCCCACATCATGCTCAGAGAATTTTAGCCCAACTGTTAAAGGTGCTGTCTCTTACGTTACACCACTGACTCTGCCCAATTGTGTTCACCCCCCCCCACTCCAAGTCTATTGTTACAGTTTCTTTACTAATGCCAATACACAGGGAGGATACCCTGGAGGGATTGGCCAGTGAGGGTTGGCCAATACTCGGGGAGGATACCCTGGAGGGATTGGCCATTGACGATGTGTGGTTAGAAAGAATAAGAAAGGTTCAGTCACTACGATGGGGTTGTACTGTAGACCTCCCAATAGGCAGTGGGAATTAGAACAGATATGTAGGCAGATCACAGAAGGCTGTTAAACCAACAGGGTTGGAGTTGTGGGGTTTCTAACTTGACAATTGTTGACTGGGATTGTCAATGGTGAGGAGCTCAAAGTGCATCCAAGGATGTTTTTTTAAAACAGAATGTAGAGTCCTCCGAGGGAGGGGACTGTACCAGGACTCATCTTGGGGAATGGCAAGTGGTGGATCTACCTGTGCAGGAATCCTTTGGGAACAATGGCCATTGTTTGTTAGGAAAAGTCATAGGAAAAGGCAAGGTCGGTCCTCAGGATTGGGTGCTAAACTGTGGGAAGGCAGGTTTCACTAGTAGAAGAAGATTAGAAGCCAGTACTAAAGGGGAAAGAGGTGTTTTAAAAGTGAGATCATAGGATCATACAGCACAGAAATATGCCTTTTCACCCAACCACGTGACCACGAGGGGCTGACTGGCTTCTACTACCCTGGGTTCTCAATAATAATGTTATGCCCGGTTTTCCAGTCTACGGGAAGCCAAAGGGTGTTGGAATATTTCAACCAATAGCGTGGAGGGAGGGTGCCAGAGTGCTCAGGTGCTGAGACGGGTTGGAGGGGAGGTGGTCTGTACAAGCCGATGGATTGGTCCTTGGGGCTAGTAGCATTACAGGAAACATAGGGGCCAAAGCTGTAGACAGGCTACAGACACTCACGGAGTGCACTGCCACCCACCAGGACGCTTCGCGTGCACAGACCACGCTGCCCAGCCCCGTGGATTGTGCTGCACGTGCAGACTGCACTGCGCAAGCTGGCAGCTGCGCAGGTATTGCATAGCACATACCTTGTTGTGACCTTGCACCTTATTGCACTGCACTTTCTCTGTAGCTGTGACACTTTACTCTGTACTGTTATTGTTTTTACCTGTACTACATCAATGCACTCTGTACTCACCCAATGTAACTGCACTGTGTAATGAATTGACCTGTACGATCGGTGTGCAAGACAAGTTTTTCACCGTACCTCGGTACAAGTGACAATAATAAACCAATTCCAGTTCCAATACCACTGCGCAGGCAGGCAGCTGCATATACACAGACTGTGCTGCACAGCCCCGTGGCTGCCTGTGAATTGCGCTGCACATTCACAGACCACACTGCGCAGGCAAGCAGCTGTTCATAAACAGGCCGCACACACAGACCACTCAGTGTGAGCACACTGCCTGCTCTACTGTTGAATACACGAATCCCCGGAGCTGGAGCACCCGAGGCACGCAGTGGCTCCTTACGGCTTTGTACTGGAAGAGCTGAGCGAACTGGTCTCTGGTCTCGTAGCGGTGAGCAGCTCCCTGCCAGTGGTCGGGCATGTAGTGTATGTGGGACAGGATCACCTTCAGCAGCTGCTCTGGACAGAACACCAGGTGTTTATCAGGGATAAAGCACCTGTGGACAGAGATCACACCCATAAACCTGGCGGATTTGGCCCCAACTCCACCCTCTCAGCACAGCAAGATCCCACACCAGCACAGTAATGACACCTGGACTGGGTACTTCAGAGCTAAAGGACTGAAGGGTAAACTGGCCAACAACATCCATGTTTGCCCAACTCTGTTAACGGATCACTCTGGGACCTTTCACATCTGCACAAAATGGCACACAGATGCTCCCGCAGGGCGTTGCCCCCCCACTGACACCACGCCCCCGCAGAACATGGTCCCTCAACACTGCACCCCCCCCCACCACAGTGTGTGGCCCCTTGACACTACCCCCCGCCTCCCCAGCAGCGTGCGGCCCCCCCGACACTGCCCCAGTGTGCAGTGATGATGAAAGTTCACACACACACTGCGGTCCTGTACAGAACACACTGTGTGCTCCGCTCTCTGGCCCAGCCCTGACCCTCGGAAACTACCCTGCCCCTCAAGGACCCTGACCCCCAGGACCCCTCCCTCGGACCCCCCGGGATCCCTTCCCTCGCACCCCCCGGGACCCCCACCCACCGGGACTCCCCGGGACCCTCACCCCCTGGGACCCCTTCCCTATGAACCTCACCCCCCCCGGGACCCCCACCCACCGGGACCCCTTCCCTCAGACCCCTGGAACCCCCCACCCTCGGATGCCCCGGTACCGCCAGCTCCTGGAACCCCTTAGGACCCCTCACCCCAGGACGCCCACCTGCACACGGTGACGCAGAGGCCGAGCAGGGTGATGGTGGTGAGCACGTGTTCCACCGCCAGAACGTCCTCATCGTAGACAGTGAGTGTGATCAGCACAGCGAGGATGGAGCCTGCGAAGAAGGCCAGGTTCTTGGCTAGGACGGTGAGCAGAGGTGACAGGAAGCAGTTCATGTACTTGGAGGCCGCCTTGTAGCCCTTGCTGAGCCGTGACTGCAGCTCGTGGTCCAGCTCGTTGAAGTGGCGCAGGTAACAGCGGCCGTACAGTGACCAGCAGCGCGCCCCCAGGCTGCCCGGCTCCCGCTTGATCACCTCAGCATAGCTGAAGAAGGCGTAGAGGATCTGCCAGACCAGGATCACTGGACACAGCAGCAGGTTGGTGATCCCGATCCACAGGATCCGGCTGCTCAGCTTGTGCGCCAGCTCCCGGCGGTTGGCGCCCTTCTTGTACTCAGGCTTCAGGCTCCACTCATTCTGGAAGAGGGAGCCCGGTCCCCACAGGAAGATCAGCTCAAAGTTGTACCTCAGGCCCCGGGTGAAGAAGACCAGCTCCCCCAGGAAGGGGACCTGGAACCGGATGGGCAACAGAGACTTGTTGATCATGGCCACCATGTAGTTCTTGAAGCGCAGGATGCGGTGGTAGATGTCGAGCTCGCTCAGCTCCCGCTTGTGGATGCACATCAGGTGCTCCCGCTGCACCTGGATGATGCGGGCCTGTACCTCCTGCCAGCTGAAATAGGGCAGGTGAGCCTGCAACACACACTGCATCAGTCCTCGGGTACAGTACGCAACCCCCCCCCCCCCCCACCAGCAGCATCTCCCCCATCTCCCACACCTTCCCCCACCCCCCCTCCCCCGCCACAGTCAGCACCCAGATGATGTGGGCCTGTACCTCCTGCCAGCTGTAGTAAGGCAGGTGGACCTGAAACACACACCGCGTTAGTCCTTGTCTACTGGCTCCCCCCACCGACAGCGTCCCCCGCCTCCCTGCCGACAGTGGCTCCCCCCCGCCTCCCAGACCGTCTGCCCCGCCCCCCACACCACCCACCCCCACCCCACCCTGTCAGCTCCCACTGCAAACCCCAAACCCAGTCTCTGACACCCCCTCTCAAACAGCACTGCACACCATCCAGGCTCGATCGGCATTGCACCCACCCCTGAACATCCCTCCCTCCACCACTGGCGTACAGTGGCTGCAGTGTGCACCGTCCACACAATGCACCGCAGTTACTCACCCAGGCTCCGACAGCACCTCCCAGACCTGAGAGCTCCACCCAGGACCAGGCAGCAGGTGCAGGGGATCACCACCACCTGCAGGTTACACCCAAGTCACACACCGACCTGATAAATCACTGCTCTACCTTGTCACTGGGTCCAAATCCTGGAACTCCTGCCCCAACAGCACTGGGTCACCTTCACCAGAAGGAACTTCCGCAGTCTGCTGGGCAGCTCACTACCACCTTCTCAAGGGCAATTAGGAATTGGCAATAAATCCCAGATCCCAAGTGGACTTCAACAGGTAACAGAACAGTCACTCCACATAATCCAGAGCCCCCTGACTCCGTTGTGAACTCTTGCCTCTGACGAGGTCCAGTGACAGACTACGTTTCTACTCTAACCTCAGGAAGGGTGAGCTGAAGGGCCTGTTTTGTGTTGTATGGTTCTAAGGAGCTGTGGGAGAGCACAAACCAGGGTAAAGACCTACCATGGGTATCTTAAGGGCATTCTTGTAAAATGCCCTGATTTCCCAGTAGCAGCAGACGTTGTAGATGAACTTCACCAGGCGATGGACCCAGAAGACTCCAGCCGTCAGGAGGATGACCACCATCAGCACGTTCTGCCGGATCCTGGAGAAAACAGGAGCGCTTACAGCAGACAAAGGTCACTGGGTCTCTCGACCCACAGCCACTACACGACTCCACCCAACTAAACTGGCTTAAGGAATGGTGCAGGGGGTGGGCTTTAGGTCCCTGGGACAGTTTCTGGGGAAGGTGGGACATGTTGAACCTTAACTAGAGAACCAGAGTGGGACAAACACCCTTGCGGGGAGGTCTGCTGGTGCTGTTGGGGGAGGGGGCTCCAAGTAGCTGTTTAGTTGGAGAGGGACAGTCACCCAGAGGAGAAATAATGTCTAGTAGGCAGAACAAAGAAAGCTAAGCTTTACCTTTTGGAATACAATGAGTATAACCTATAAAGTAGCTGAACTCAAAGTTTAATTAACACTGGGGTCACTGATAGCATTTAAGAAACACTTATATCCCCGAGGCATAGAGCACCACTGGCCAAGTGCTGGGTGAAGGGATTAATACAGGAGAGTTCCCACTGGTCTGCATGGATGAGTTGGGCCGAATGGCCTGCTTTCCATGCTGTACAGTCCCGCAGGCAGATCTCCCATGGAATCCATCTGCTCACAAGGAGCTGGATCACACTGCAGGAACATGAGAAAGCAGAAGGCCATTCTGTCCTCGTGCCTACTCCACCGTTCTACGAGATCACACTGATTTTTATCTCAGTTGCTGCTTCCCTGCACCAACCCTACACCCACAAATCCAGCAACCTCTTCCTGTAACCGAGTCTCATGGACTTCTTCGGAAAAGAATTCCAAGGATTCACCACCTACTCAATGTAGAAATTTCTTCTCAGCTCTGCCCCATGTGGCCAACCCCTTTTCCCAATTCTAGACACTCTCGCCAGGAGAAACTGTCACCAATCCACCTGGTCATACCCCAGAGCAATGCTGTACGGTTTGGTCAGACCAGCCCTTAATCTTCAAACCTCAAAAAGTATAGGCCGAATCTGCACAATCTCTGTTCACACGACAAACCATTGAGCATAAAAGTCAGGAAGTCATGTTGCAGTTGTATAAAACTTTGGTCAGACCACATCTGGAGTGTTGTGTGCAGTTCGGGTCACCCCATCCAGGATGTGGGAGCTTTAGAGAGGGTACAGAAGAGGTTCACCAGGATGCTGCCTGGATTAGAGGGTATTACCTCGAAGGAAAGGTTGGAGAAACTTGGGTTGTTTTTTTTTCTGGAGTGTCAGAGGCTGAGGGGAGACCTGAGGGATGTTTATAAAATGATGAGAGGCAGAGACAGGGCGAATGGTCAGTTTCCACGGGCAAGTCTAAAACTAAAGAGCACAGGTTTAAGGTGAGAAGGAAAAGATTTAAAGGGGACCCGAGGGGCAACTTTTCACACAGAGGATGGTGGGTTTATGGAATGAGCTGCCAGAGGAGGTGGTCGAGGCAAGTATAATTACAGCATTTAAAAAGCATTTGGTCAGGTACATTGTACAGGGATGGGTACATTGAATCCCATTCCACAGTCCCCCCCCCACCCCATAAATCCCATTCCGCCCTCCCAGGTCAGACACAGAGTGAAGCTCCTCTACACCGTCCCATCACACACTCCGGGGCTCAGACACAGGGTGAAGCTCCCTCTGCACTGTCCCATCACAAACTCCCAGGGTCAGACACAGGGTGAAGCTCCCTCTATCCCGTCACACACTCCCAGGGTCAGACACAGGGTGGAGCTCCCTCCTACACCGTCCCATCACACACTCCCGGGGTCAGACACAGGGTGGAGCTCCCTCTACCACCGTCCCATCACACACTCCCAGGGTCAGACACAGGGTGGAGCTCCCTCTACACCCGTCCTGTCAAAAGAAAATGGGAGCAGCGACAGTATGACATCACCCC
Organism: Pristis pectinata; assembly: GCF_009764475.1. Lineage (NCBI taxonomy): Eukaryota > Metazoa > Chordata > Chondrichthyes > Rhinopristiformes > Pristidae > Pristis > Pristis pectinata. The sequence goes on along the minus strand of NC_067405.1, from coordinate 778,279 downwards.
TACAATAACCATGTGACCTTAGCCCAATGCCAGACCAAAGATTGTCCCACGTGACCACTGCAGCAATTACTGGCAGCTGACCTTCAGGGTGGGTCAGTGCTGCCCCCTGATGGACCACACAGCTGCTTACCTGGCAGTGCAGGTCTGTGGGGGCAGGAAGGCATCAGGTAGGGTGACCTTCACCACCTGGCCCCCATGCTGTGTGCTGTTCAGTACCTTGTTGGCAAACAGAATGTCGTAATCTACGCAGTTAACGAGGAAGGTCGTAAAAGTGACGACAAAGACAAACTGCCTGCAAAACAAGAGAGCAAGTTGAGTTTCTGCAGGCAGAAGATCCCTCTGGGCAGGTACAGCACAACGTACAGCTCCCTCAACACTGCCCGACAGCGTACTCGTTGTTTCTCACAGAACCAGTGTACAGCCTACACAGCCCGATTCCAGTGCGTGCTCTGTCCACCTCAGACCACCGGAACCCAGGGCTGGAGTGGAAACCACACCTACAGACAATCACACAGCAGCACGTCCTTGGCAAAGACCGAACCCTGAGCAAGGGCACGAAGAAGGCTGATGAATGCTGGCTTTTACTGACAGGGCATGTAGTAAACAGCAGCGTACAGCTCACTGAGCCAGTGATTCCTGGGCTGTGCTCTCGCTACGATCACTGGCCCTGCAAGTCCAGAACTCGGGGCTGGACCGGAATCCACACAGACGTCATATCCTTACACATTTTGCCCAAGTCATTTATATACATTTCATATGAAATACTAAATGTATAATACATACTATATTACATAACAGTACAGCACAATACAGGCCCTTCGGCCCACAATGTTGTGCTGACCTTTAAACCTATCTAGTTTAAGACTATCCAACCCCTTCCTCCCACATATCCCTCTATTTTAAATTCCTCCATATGCTTATCTAGTAATCTCTTGAATTTGACCAATGTACCTGCCTCCACCACCACCCCAGGCAGCACATTCCATGCACCAACCACTCTCTGGGTGAAAAACCTCCCTCTGATATCGCCCTTGAACTTCCCACCCATTACTTTAAAGCCATGCCTTCTTGTATTGAGCACTGGTGCCCTGGGAAAGAGGCGCTGGCTGTCCACTCTATCTAAATATTTTGTATACCTCTATCATGTCTCCCCTCGTCCTCCTTCTCTCCAATGAGTAAAGCCCTAGCTCCCTTAGTCTCTCCTCATAATGCATATTCTCTAAACCAGGCAGCATCCCAGTAAATCTCCTCTGCACCATTTCCAACACCTCCACATCCTTCCTATAATGAGGCGAACAGAACTGGACACAGTACTCCAAGTGTGGTCTAACCAGTTTTATATAGAGCTGCATCATTACCTTGTGGCTCTTAAACTCGATCCCACGACTTATGAAAGCTAACATCCCATAAGCTTTCTTAACTACCCTATCCACCTGTGAGGCAACTTTCAGGGATCTGTGAATATGAACCCCCTAGATCCCCCTGCTCCGCCACACTACCCAGAATCCTGCCATTAACGTGGACAGATATATATAAATGACTTGGAAGGGAATGTAGATGGGTTGGTTAGTAAGTTTACAGACGACACAAAGAAAGGTAGAGTTGCAGACAGTGAAAGTCGTCAATGGATACAGTGCGATATCGATCAGTTACAGACACGGGTGGAGAAATGGCAGATGGAGTTTAATCTGTGCAATGTGAGGTGTTGCACTTTGGGAGGTCAAATATAAAGGATCAGGACACAGTTAATAGCAAGGTGAAAAACATGACGATGCTGGAGGAACTCAGCAGGCCAGGCAGCATCCGTGGAGAAAAGCAGGCGGTCAACGCTTCGGGTCAGGACCCTTCTTCAGGACTGAAGATAGGAAAAGGGGAAGTCCAATATATAGGAGGGAAAAGCAGAGCAGTGATAGGTGGACAAAAGAGGGGAGACGAGGTGGGCACAGGGTGGTGATAGGTAGATGCAGGTAAGAGATAGTGATGGGCAGGTGTGGGGGAGGAGGGGAGAGTAGATCCACTGGGGGATGGGTCAAAGGTAAGGAGAGAGAGGGTAAAAGAAAAAAAGATGCTAGGAAAGGGGAGAAGAGACGAATAGCAGGACCCTTAACAATGTTGATGTGCAGAGGGATCTTGGGGGCCAAGTCCATAGCTCCCTGAAAGCGACTGTGCAGGTTGATAGGGAGGTAAAGAGGTGTATGGCGTGCTTGCCTTCATCTCCAGAAGCACAGCCAGGTAGTCGCGTTGCAGCTGTATAAAACTCTGATTAGGCCGCACTTGGAGCATTGTGTGCAATTCTGGTCGCCCCGTTACAGGGAGGGTGTGGAGAGGGAGCAGAAGACGTTCACCAGGATGCTGCCTGGATTAGAGGGCATGAGCTGTAAGGAAAGCTTGGACAAACTTGGGTTCTTTTCTCTGGAGCGGCAGAGGGGAGACCTGATAGAGGTTTATAAGATTATGAGAAGTACAAAAAGGATCTATTTTCCAGGACAGAAATGATATAAATGTCAAATACTAGAGGACATGCATTTAAGGGGGGGGTGGGGTTTAAAGGAGACATGCAGGGCAGGATTTTAATTTTTTTAAAAACACAGAGAGCGGTGGGTGCCTGGAACACACTGCCAGGGGTGGTGGTGGAAGCAGATGCGATAGTGAGGTTCAAGAGGCTTTTAAATAGACACACGGATGTGCAGGGAACGGAGGGATACGGACCATATGCAGGCAGAAGGCATTAGTTTAATTCAGCATCATGCTCAGCACAGACATCACAGGCCGAAGGGCCTGTTCCTGTGCTGTATCCAGGAATATTTAATGCCCAGCCTTGCCCCTTTCTGAGCCAGTTATATTTTTTAAAGTCACCACCACATCATATTCTCATGCTGCTATCAGTACTACCCATGCCTGTAGTTCACCAACCCCCTGCACCCTAACACTACAATGTGTGAACACATTCCCCCACTCGGGGCATCTACCACAGGGAGAGGTTGTTACAGAGGGGGGGCGATTCTCTGCCTCAGAGCGCTGTGTAGGTGGAGTATTTCAATATGTTCATGGCAGAGACCGACAGAGTACACGGGAGGTAAGGGGTGTGGGGAGACGGCAGGCCAGTCACGTTGGGCCGTGATTGGGCAGGGCACGGTGGGGTAAGTGGCCTCCACTCATTTCACATGTTGTGATGGGGCCATGGTTCAGGCAGAGTTTACTGACAGGTACTGAAATCAAAGTGTACAACTTACACTAATTCAAACACTTCAGTGAGCAGCATGCAGAGGAAGCCATTCTTCTGATGGAGGTGGTAGATGTACAGAGGGTTAAGGAACAATTAGTTTCGTGGACAACCTCCAGACACGTCACACCGCAAAACAAACAAACTGAAAGGACAGCAGCATCTCAGCTCCACCGTGCCTCACCGACCACTCACTCCTCCACCATACTGCTGAGGAAAGGGAATTAAAAGGCATATCCCACCAAGAGAGAGAAGGTCTGGGAGATGGGAGTACAGTCGGGAAAGGACTGAGACACACCAGTGTACAGGTGTCACCCAGAATGGGGACAGAGACATCAATCTGGTGTTAAATCAAGAAGCTGCCAGTATAAAGATATCCCTGAGACAGGGGACTGACAGACACCGTGTGCAGGTATCCCCGAGCGAGGGGGACTGATAGGCACCGGGTACAGGTATCCCCGGGGGAGGGGACTGACAGACAGACACTGGGTACAGGTATCCCCGGGGGAGGGGGACTGACAGACAGACACTGGGTACAGGTATCCCCGGGGGAGGGGGACTGACAGACAGACACTGGGTACAGGTATCCCCGGGGGAGGGGGACTGACAGACAGACACTGGGTACAGGTATCCCCGGGGGAGGGGGACTGACAGACAGACACTGGTACAGGTATCCCCGGGGGAGGGGACTGACAGACAGACACTGGGTACAGGTATCCCCGGGGGAGGGGGACTGACAGACAGGCACTGGGTACAAGTATCCCCGGGGGAGGGGACTGACAGACAGACACTGGGTACAGGTATCCCCGGGGGAGGGGACTGATAGGCACCGGGTACAGGTATCCCAGAGGGAAGCTCATAAAAAGAAACCTTGTGTATTCCCTTCAGCATTACACCTGCTGCTGGCACACAGCCCCCACCGATCCACACTGCCCCGCACATATCCACACTGCAGGAACATGCAGATTCCCCAAATCTGAAGGAAAAACCACTTTGTTCGGATATTCTGGAGAAGACAGGTCCAGGTTTTCAATGTGATGCCAGGGAGCTGGAGGGAATGAAACAAGAGATGAAGGTGAGAAACAGTTTGATTCAGAGAGCTAAGGAAAGCCAATTAAACAATTAATAAAAGCAAAATAGTTCGGGGTTGAAAATCCAAAGTAAAAACAGATTGCCGGAACTACTCAGCAGGTCAGAACTCATGGAGACAGGTAAACATAGATAAGGTCTGACTCAAGTGCTAGCTATTAAATAATTGGAAGAATAATCAGGGGGAAAATAAGGAATTTATCTCTCCTCTATTTATTCTACCAATTATTTTAAACTCATGGCCTCTGATTTTACGTCATTGCTAAAGGAAACAGGATTTTCCTGTTTACTCTGGGTCTATCACCATTTCATACACAGTTAGGTCCCTTCTCAACCTGTTGTTTAACGAGAGCGAGGCCCCCTTCCATTCCCGGGGCCACTGGTAAGTACAGCAGAATATGCGATGGGTTGTTCAGCAGAACGGAACCAAGGATAGTGGGTAGAGGGGGAGGTGGGGGGGTGTACGTGGACTGATTCAATGCCCATGGTTCAGACTCAGCTGATGGGATTGTCAGCAGTGTGCAAGTTCAAAATTGGTTGTCCACACAAGAGAAAATTTGGCAAAGAAGTATTGCAAAAATGTCAGGCTACGTGGGCAGACACAGAGAATAGGGGAGAGAGGTTTAGGTGGAAGGAACGAGGTGTGGGGCTGAATGTTGATGGACCGTAACTGGAGAGAGAGGCTGCTGGGATAGCAGAGGACTGTTGCGCTCACGTCTACAAGAACTCCTCTTCACAAAAGGCGGCATCCATCACTGAGGACCCTCACCACCCGGGACATGCCCTCTTCTCGTTACTGCCATCGGGGAGGAGGTACAGGAGCCTGAAGACCCACACTCAACGATTCAGGAACAGCTTCTTCCCCTCCACCATCAGATCTCTGAACGGTCCGTGAACACCACCTCATTATTCCTCTTTTGCACTATTTAGTTTTTGTAACTTTAGTAATTTTTATGTCTTACACTGAACTGCTGCCGCAAAACGACAAATTTCATGAGATATGTCAGTGATAGTAAACCTGGTTCTGTCTCCAAACCTGCTGAAGAGGAGAGCAGGTGGGAGAGAAGGTTCGACTTACATTTGCTGCCATCAGCCACGTGAACCAACAGATCCTCCTCCCCGGGTGGGGAGTCGGTGTAGGAGGCCTGTAGCCGCTGGTACTCTGTGGTAAACTCCGCCATCTACACGGCCATCCCCTGTCCAGCAGGCACAGACATCACAAGCGGGCCAGCACAGGCGCTCAGCACCACGCAAGGTCTACATCCAAGGGCAAGGTCCAGCGGTGACAGCCTCAGACAATCCACGCTCACCTTCACTGTCAATATCTGCACAACTCGAATTACTGAGAGAATAAAGATCTGGTAACAGGTGGAATAAAGGGGCAGGAACACACGATGGCAGAGGAGAAATCACCGTGTCGGCCCCACAACGCGAGGCGGCCGAGTTGTGAACTTTCAGTTTCCTTTCCCACGGTCCACCCAGGGGCCGGCTCCGCCCCACACCCCCCACCCCACCCACCAGCCCACCCCCGGCTCCACCTCTCCCCCTCCCCACCCCCGGCTCACCTCTCCCCCTAAACCCCCCCCCCCCAGCCCACCTCTCCCCCTCCCCACCCCCGGCTCCACCTCTCCCCCCAACCCCCCCACCCCTAGCTCCGCCCCCCCACCAGCTCACCTCTCCCCTCCCCACCCCACCTCTCCCCCCCGGCCCCCGTCTCTCCCCCCCCCCCCCTGCTCCTCCCACCCCATCCCTCACTCCCCAGTTCCCCCCCTCACCCCGTTACCCCACCTCACTCCCCGGTCCCCCCCCAGTCCCGGCCCCCTCACCCCATTGCCCCCGCCCCCCCCTCTCTCTCTCTCTCTCCCCCCTCTCTCTCACCCCCCCGGCCCCCCCCTCTCTCCCTCCTCGGGCCCCCAGCCCCGGCCCCCCTCTCTCTCCCCTCCTCCTCCTCCTCCTCCTCCTCCTCCTCCCTCCCTCCCTCCCTCCCTCCCTCCCTCCCCCTCTCCCTCCCTCCCTCCCCCTCTCCCTCCCTCCCTCCCCCTCTCCCTCCCTCCCTCCCCCTCTCCCTCCCTCCCTCCCCCCTCCCCCTCCCTCCCCCTCTCCCTCCCTCCCTCCCCCTCTCTCTCCCTCCCTCCCCCTCTCTCTCACCCCCCCCTCTCTCTCACCCCCGAAGCGGCCGAGAACCCAAAACACCCGCAGCGGCGACCGGAAGTGCCGGGGTTAGCGGGGCGGAAGTGCATGTCAGCGGGGCGGATGTGACGCAGACACAGGAGGCGGCGGCTATTCGGCCGGCGATGCGGGTCTGTTCGGTGTTCGAGGCCTCGGGCCTGGGGCGGGGTCTGCGGCCGGTGGAGGGGGCGGCGGCTCCGGCAGGTACAGCGGAGGGAGGGGAGTCCGGGTCTGATACCCCCTCCCCCTCCTCCTCCTCCCCTCCCCCCCCCTCCCCCCCTCCCCTCCCCCCCCTCCCCCCCCTCCCCCTCCTCCCCCTCCCCCCCTCCCCCCCCTCCCCCTCCCCCCCTCCCCCTCCTCCCCCTCCTCCCCCTCCCCCCTCCCCCTCCCCCTCCTCCCCCTCCCTCCTCCCCCTCCTCCCCCTCCCTCCTCCCCTCCCTCCCCTCCTCCTCCCCTCCTCCCTCCTCCCTCCTCCCCCCCCTCCTCCCCTCCCCCTCCCCCTCCTCCCCCTCCCCTCCCTCCTCCCCCTCCCCCCCCTCCCCCTCCTCCCCCTCCCCCCCTCCCCCTCCTCCCCCTCCCCCCCTCCTCCCCCTCCCCTCCTCCCCCTCCCCCCCTCCTCCTCCTCCCCCCTCCCCCCCTCCCCCCTCCCCCCCTCCCCCTCCCCCTCCCCCCTCCCCCTCCTCCCCCCTCCCCCTCCCCCTCCCCCCTCCCCCCTCCCCCCTCCTCCTCCCCCTCCCCCCCTCCTCCCCCCCTCCTCCCCCCCTCCTCCCCTCCTCCCCCTCCCCCCCTCCTCCCCCTCCCCCCTCCTCCCCCTCCCCCCCCTCCCCCTCCTCCCCCTCCCCCCCTCCCCCCCCTCCCCCTCCCCCTCCCCCCTCCCCCTCCCCTCCCCCCCCCTCCCTCCTCCCCCTCCTCCCCCCTCCCTCCTCCCCCTCCCTCCCCCCTCCCTCCTCCCCCTCCTCCCTCCTCCCTCCTCCCCCCTCCCTCCTCCCCTCCCCCTCCCTCCTCCTCCCCCCTCCCCCTCCCTCCTCCCCCTCCCCCCCTCCCCCTCCTCCCCCTCCCCCCTCCCCCTCCTCCCCCTCCCCCCTCCTCCCCCTCCCCCTCCTCCCCCTCCCCCCCCTCCTCCTCCTCCCCCCCTCCCCCCCTCCCCCTCCCCCCCCTCCCCCCCTCCCCCTCCCCCCTCCCCCCTCCCCCTCCTCCCCCTCCTCCCCTCCCCCTCCCCCCTCCCCCCCTCCCCCCTCCTCCTCCCCTCCCCCCCTCCTCCCCCCCTCCTCCCCCCCTCCTCCCCCTCCTCCCCCTCCCCCCTCCTCCCCCTCCCCCCCTCCTCCCCTCCCACCCTCCCCCTCCTCCCCCTCCCCCCCTCCCCCCCCTCCCCCTCCCCCTCCCCCCTCCCCCTCCCCCTCCCCCCCCCTCCCCCCCCCCCCCCCCTCCCTCACCCCCCCCCCTCCCCCCCCTCCCCCTCCCTCCCCCCCCTCCCCCCCCTCCCCCCCCCTCCCCCCCCCCTCCCCCCTCCCCTCCACCCTCCCCCCTCCCCCCCCTCCCCCTCCTCCCCCTCCCCCTCCCCCCTCCCCCCCTCCCCCTCCCCCCCTCCCCCCTCCTCCCCCTCCCCCCTCCCCCTCCCCCCCATTCCCCCCTCCCACTCCCCTCCTCCCCCTCCCCCCCTCCCCCTTCCCCCTCCCCCCTCCCTCCTCCCCCCTCCCCTTCCCCTCCCCCTCCTCCCCCTCCCCCTCCCCCTCCCCCTCCTCCCCTCGCCCCCCTCCCCCTCCCCCTCCTCCCCCTCGCCCCCCTCTCCTCCCCCCTCGCCCCCTCCCCCTCCCTCCCCCCTCGCCCCATCCCCCGTCCCTCCCCCCTCCCTGCCCCCTCCCCCCTACCTCCCCCCTCAGCCCAACTCGTCCAATGCTGACCAAGTTGTCCATCTGCAGCCAGTCCCATTGCCTGGCATTTCACCTGTATCCCGTTAAAAGGCCTTTCCGATCCATGACCTGTCCAACTATGGTAACTGTACCTGTCTCTTACAGCTTCCCCTGGCACTTGTTCACATACCCACCTCCCTCGGGTCCCCTTCAAATCTTTCCTCTCTCGGCCTTGACCTGCACCCTCTAAAACTAGTCTCCTCAGTCCTGGGAAAAAGACCGTGGTCATCCATCTTATGATTTTATAAAACTCTGAGATTACCCCTCAGCCTCCTACACTCCAGGGAGAAAAGCCCAGCCTGATCCCGCTGTATCACCGGAACACCTAACTGAGGGGCTTCTCCTCCTGCAGAGGACACTGCGGGTGAGGGGAGGAATGATGGAGGGCAGGCTCCGCCAGAGATCTCCGACAGGATGTCCTGCTCAGCTTGTGGGTGCAGCTTCGACAGCCGAGAGGAGCAGGTAGGGTCCAGTGGTTCACCAGCAGTGGGGAGAGGGAATGGGTTGGTGGGAGCAGGTGATGGGGAGAGGTGGGAGGATCAGGGCAGGATGAGGGTTGGGGAAGAAGGTAGGGAGATGGTGGGGGCAAAGCATTCGATGTGGGAGCATCTGATTGTGGAGCTGAAGGTTCACCCATTGTTCCCTCGTACAGTTGAGGCTGGGGTCTCTCTGGGTGGTCCTGCTCTGGCAGATCCCTCGTACAGTTGAGGCTGGGGCCTCTCTGGGTGGTCCTGCTCTGGCAGATCCCTCGTACAGTTGAGGCTGGGGTCTCTCTGGGTGGTCCTGCTCTGGCAGATCCCTCGTACAGTTGAGGCTGGGGTCGCTCTGGGTGGTCCTGCTCTGGCAGATCCCTCGTACAGTTGAGGCTGGGTCACTCTGGGTGGTCCTGCTCTGGCAGATCCCTCGTACAGTTAAGGCTGGGGTTACTCTGGGTGGTCCTGCTCTGGCAGATGTGGAGCAGCCTGCTGTGGATGGAAGCCCTACTTGTTCACGCTTGGTAAATCCCACAGCCCTCTGTCCCCACTAATTTTCTGATGATCTGTGACTCTATGATCCACTCGTAGTGAAGAGTTGAGTCTGTCCTGGAGACTTCCAGAGATTGCCCAAGTACTGACTTGTACATTATGAGTCCTGTTTGTGAACTTCCTCACTAAATTATCCCCTGTAGTCTTTGACATCACCCGTGGTGTGAACTGCTGATGTAATGGGAGGTTCACTGATCAGCTTCACTCTTCATAGAGTGCAATCTCTCTCCGCAGACTGAGCACTACAGGCTGGACTGGCATAGGTTTAACTTGAGACAAAGACTCGTGGGAGCCAATCAGTCTCTGCAGAGAGCTTCGAGAGGATAGCAGGTATCAGGTGACAAGTCTTTGATTCAATTTATTCAGAGATAAATCACCCAGCAAATTCTGCACAGGGTTCATTCTGTGTCTGACCCCGGGAGTGTGTGATGGGATGGTGTGGAGGGCTTCACCCTGTTTCTGACCCTGGGAGTGTGTGATGGGACGGTGTGGAGGGAGCTTCACCTTTGTTTCCCCTTTTGCCACTGGTCACTCTGCTGCTTGGAGTCTGCTGCTTGTGCCTGGAGTTGGAAGAGGTAGGGGAGGTCCTTAATGAATACTTTGCTTCAGTATTCACCAGAGAGAGAGACCGTGACGTTTGTGAGGATGGTGTACCACAGGGTTGTGAAAGGCTCATATGCTAGGGCATGTCGACATGAGAAGAAAAGGATGTGCTGGAGGTATTGAAAAACATTAGGATAGATAAGTCTCCGGGGCCGGATGGGATATATCCAAGGTTATTACGGGAAGCGAGGGAAGAGATTGCTGTGCCTTTGGCAACGATCTTTGCGTCCTCACTGGCCACAGGAGTAGTGCAAGATGACTGGTGGGTGGCTTTGTTTTTCCTTGTTGTTCTTTTGTTTCAGAAAGGGAGTAGGGATAACCCTGGGAATTACAGACCAGTGAGTCTTACTTCAGTGGTGGGCAAATTACTGGACAAGATTCTTAGAGACAGGATTTATGGGCATTTAGAGAAACAAAAGCTGATTAGGGACAGTCAGCATGACTTTGTGAGGGACAGGTCGTGCCTCACGAGCCTGATTGAATTCTTTGAGGATGTGACAAAGCACATTGATGAAGGTTGAACAGTGGGTCTGGTGTGCATGGATTTTAGTAAGGTGTTTGATAAGGTTCCTCATGGAAGGCTCATTCAGAAGTCAGGAGGCATGGGATCCAGGGAAACTTGTCTGTGTGGATTCAGAATTGGCTCGTCCATAGAAGACAGGGTGGTGGTAGATGGAGCATATTCTGCAGGGAGGTCAGTGACCAGTGGTGTTCCACAGGGATCTGTTCTGGGACCCTGCTCTTGGTGATTTTTCTAAATGACTTGGATAAGGATGTGGAAGGGTGGGTTAGTACGCTTGCAAATTACACAAAGGTTGGTGGTGTTGTGGATAGTGTGGAGTGTTGCTACAGGTTACAACAGGACATTGATAGGATGCAGAGCTGGGCTGAGAAGTGGCAGATGGAGTTCAACAAGGAAAAGTGTGAAGTGATGCACTTCAGGAGATCGAATTTGAAGGCAGAATACAAGGTTAATGGCAGGGCTCTTAGCAGTGTGGAGGGATCTTGGGATCCACATCCATAGATCCCTCAAGGTTGCTGCGCAGGTCGATAGGGTTGTTAAAAAGGCGTATGGTGTGTTGACTTTCATTAGTCAGGGTATTGAGTTCAAGAGCCGTGAGGTAATGTTGCAGCTCTATAGAACACTTGGAGTATTGTGTTCAGTTCTGGTCACGTCATTATAGAAAGGATGTGGAAGCTTTAGAGAGGGTGCAGAGGAGATTTACCAGAATGCTGCCTGGATTGGAGAGCATGTCTTATGAGGATAGGTTGAGTGAGCTCGGGCTTTTCTCTTCAGATCGAAGGAGGATGAGAGGTGATTTGATAGAGGTGCACAAGATGATAAGAGGCATAGATCGAGTGGACAGTCAGAGACTTTCCCAAAGTGACAATGGCTAACACGAGGGGGCATATTTTTAAGGTGATTGGAGGAAGGTATAGGGGGATGTCAGAGGTAAGTTTTTTACACAGAGAGTGGTGGGTGCGTGGAAGGCACTGCCGGCAGAGGTTGTCGGGGCAGATACATTAGGGACATTTAAGAGAATCTTAGATAGTCACATGAATGATAGAGAAATGGAGGGCTAAGTGGGAGGGAAGGGTTAGATAGGATCTTAGAGCAGGATAAAATGTCGGCACAACATCGACGGCCAAAGGTTCTATGTTTTGTGACATATTCTATGCCTAGTGTTCTATGTTTTGTTTGTCCGTTTGTGGCTTTTGCTTCCTGTCTCGCACCCACACCCTCCCCTGATCATCCCCCTCTCTCCCACTCTCACAGGTGAAATCTCCAGTATATCTGGCTCTGATTCGGAGGAGTCTGATTCCTACACCGAGCTGGAGGGACTGCACTGTCACGACGCACGCGATGTTTCCAGTCCAGGGAGCAGGGAATCTCCTGGAGAAGAGAAGCCTCAGTGTCGCCGCAGTACTCGTGTCCTCTTTAGGTCCGCTGAGGGCGAGTACCTCTCTGTCTATCGCTGTGTCCTGCAAGGAAAGCAGGTAACAAGTGGGGCTACCTCCCACTCTAAACTCTCTCCCCTCTCTCTGTCTCTCCTCGTCAAGTTGATTTTATTGTCATGTGCACAAGTACATGAGGTACAGTAAAACGGAAAACTTACTTGCAGTAGCATCACAGCCATGTGGTACAGACAGCACTGGACATAAATTATACAAGACAGTGAAGAGGGAGAATAAAATGTGCAGAAACAAGACCTTAATGCAAAAAAACACAATCAGAGACAAGTCCGAGGGAGTGCAAGAGGTGGTCCATGGTGTTCTGTTGCTGAGGTGGGGTTAGGGTTGTGCAGGTCAGTTCAAGAACCTGACGGTTGTAGGAAAGTAGCTGTTCCTGAACCTGGGCCTCGACCCGAAAGGTCGACAATTCCTTCTCCCCCCACGGATGCTGCTCGACCCACTGAGACTTCCAGCAGATTGTGTGTTACTCCAGATTCCACTGTCCGCTGTTGTGTCTCCAAAGAAAGTTTGGAAGTTTCTGAGCAGAACTTCACAGCCAATCGAGTGCTCTGACTGTTGTGTAGGAAAACAATTCAGCCAGGTTTGGACAGGAAACCCACAAATTGTGTTGTGTTAATGATCAAACAATTTGTTCAGTGCAGCAGGGCAACTGGAGGCTCTTCAGCCCATCAGCGTCCTGCATTCAATGAGGTGTTAAATGTGAATGCGACCAGAACCCCAGCATCTTGTCGTGGTCATGTTCTCTGAAATCCCAGAGAATATGAAGCAATTTGTGTAATCCCCCTTCAGTGTCATGTCTACTCCAGGTGTCATTCTGGTCCCCTCCGCGCCATGTCTCGTCCCCCCTGCTCTGTGCCCCCCACTCCATCGTCTTCCGGGTGAATAATCAGTGAATTTGCCTGAATATCTTGAGGTGCCCTGCTGTAACATCTTTACTGACTGCTTCCAGCATTGTCCTAGTGATCGAGGTGAAGCTAACTCTCCTGTGGTTTCCCAGAAAGGGAAGATTGGAACTTTCTCAGCAGGAGACCCCAAACTTCACAGCCAATGTCTCTGCCCCTTTGTGAATGAGAGAATCACATTGGCAATTTTCCACTGTTATGAATCTAGGGAATGTTGGGAAATTAACACCAACGCATCAGCTATCTTACAAGCTGTCTTTACAACTCTGGGATGAAGCCCATTGGGACCAGACGGCTTGTGGTGTGTTCTTAACCTGTGGTGATTCCTGCTTTTCCACAGACACCCGGGGAGGATGAGGACAACGATATGCTGGCTTCCCTTCTCAGCCTCAACCCCGAGACAATATGGGTAATCCTCATGACAGGTGGCGGACACTTTGCTGGAGCAGTGTTTCGAGGGCAAGTACTAGTTCCTGTGGGTCAGGTGGTCAGGTTACTGAGGGAGGTTACACTCAATGTTCTGCCTCCTTCGCTGGCAGCCCTTCACTAACAGAGGCGGTGAGAGTCCTGCTGGACGGGGTCTCCACCATGCTGCCTGTTAAATCTGTGAGCTGTCACACACCTTGCCTACTTCCACCACACAGGGATTGACCCACCACATCCATACTGACCTTTTCACCCATCCACATGAGGAGCATATCCTCCAATGCTTCGTCTTTCTAAGCGTCTGTCTAAGTGCCTCTGAAACGTAGATTGTACCTGACTCCACTCCCACCTCTGGCAGCACATTCCAGGTATCAACCCCTCTCTGTGTAAAACAACTTACCCTGCAGATCCCTTTTAAAACTCCTTCCTCTCGCACCAAGTCAATGTGCTGTTGTTTTGATACCCCTACCATGGGAAAAAGATTTTGACTCTCTATTCTCCTTGTGTCTCTTGTAATTTTGTATGCTTCTGTTGGGTCACCCCTCAGTCTCCTTCACACCAGGGAAAATGCAAGGAAATAGGAGCAGGAGTAGGCAACTCGGCCCCTCAAACCTGCCCCTATTCAATATGATCATGGCTGATCCGTGCTGCCCTTCTGTGCCATTTCTCCACACCCCTTTATTCCTCAATCTTTCAAATATTTATTCACCTTGACTTTCGATGCTTCCACCACCGTTGGGGCAGAGAATTCCAGAGATTCAGTGATGTCTAAGAGAAGACATTTCTACACACCTGTTTAAATGACTGACCCCTGATCGTGTAGTTATGTCCCCATGTTCGTGACTCTCCCCGTGGTGAAATCGTCCCAACATCTCCCCTGTCATGCCCCTTTAGAGTCTTATATGTGTGAATCAGGTCACCCCTCATTCTTCTAAACCCCAAGGAATATAGACCCCAAACTGTCCAGCCTCTCCCGGTAGGACAACTTTCCCATCCCGGGGATTACCTGAGAGCGTCAGAGGCTGAGGGGAGACCTGACAGGTTTTTAAAATGATGAGAGGCTGGACAGTCAGTGTCTTTTCCCCAGGGTGGAAATGTCAAACACCAGACGACAGGCTTTTAAGGTCAGGGGGAGAAGTTTAAAGGCAACGTGAGGGGCAAGTTTTTTACACAGAGAGTGGTGGGTGCCTGGAATGGGTTACCAGGGGTAGTAGTGGAAGCAGGCAGTCTGGTAGAGTTTAAGAGGCCTTTAGACAGACACATGTATGTGAAGGGGATGGAGGGATATGGATGATGCACAGGAGGAGAACGTTTAGCACAAATGGGCATCAAGATCATGGGCCGATTGGCCTGTCCAGTGCTGTACTGTTCTGTGTTCTGTCTATTATGTTCTGGTGCCTTGTCCACCTTTAGCCCACTGAGCTTCTCCGATACTTTATCCCTGTAATTGGATTTCCATAATTCTACCACATTATTTGAAATTAATCCACCTGATATAGAACATAGAAAAACAGAGGAACAGGCCCTTTGGCCTAGGGTGTGTGCGCCGACCATGATGCCACTCCCATCTGCCTGCACGTGATCTGTATCCCTCCATTCCCAGCCTGTTCATGTGGCTGTCTGAATGCTTCTTGTATCTGCGTCCACCACCTCCCCGGCAGCCCGTTCCAGGCACCCACCACTCTGTATTTAAAAAAAACTTGCCTCGTAGATCTCCTTTACACTTTTCCCCTCTTATCTAAAGCTACTCCCTTTATTATTTGACCTTGCGAAAAGACTGACTGTCTACCCTTTCTATGCCTTATAATTTTCTATACTTCCATCAGATTGCCCCTCAGCCTCCAATGCTCTGGAGAAAACATTCCAAGTTTGTCCAACCTCGAATAGCTAATACTCTATAATCCAGACAGCATCCTGGTGAACCTCTTCTGCACCCTCCCCAAAGCCTCCACATCTTTCCTGTAATGGGGTGACCAGAAATGCACACAGTACTCCAAGTGTGGATTAACCAAGGTTTTCTTTAAGAAGATATCAGCAATATCTTCCACACTGAAGACTGATGCCAACAATTTATTCAACATATCTGCCATTTCTGCTGGTCATTTATTCACCAGCCTCCTTCTCCAAAGCCCCTTGCCTTAGTCACCCTGTTCCTATTTATATATACGTAGAAACTTCTATTCTGTTTTTACTACATTATCTCAGAGTTCATTTTTCCTCTTTTTATCAGCTTCTGCTGCTGGATCCTAAAAACAAGCCCAGCCTGTCCAATCTCTCCCCATAACCTTCAGCCTAGGCCACGTCCTGGTGAAGCTTCTCTGCACCCTCTCCGGTGCAGTCACATCCTCCCTGTAGACGGTGACCAGAACTGCACTCTGTGGCCTCACCAGTGTTTTGTAAAGTTGCCACATAACGTCTCACCCTAGAGAGACATCAGGCCCTTCAGCCCGCTGTGTCTATGTCTATCTATACTAATCCCACGCATTAATCCCTTCTCCCTCTGTGCCCTGCTCATTCCAGTACCTGTCCAGATGCCCCTTAAATGTTGCCACAGTTCCTGCCTCCACCACCCCCTCGACAGCTCTCTAAACCTCCTCCCTCTCACCTTAACCCCATGCAGTTTTAGACACCCTGCTGTGGGCAACAGACCCTGGCTGTCTACCCTATCTATACACTATTCATTTTCTATAACTCTGTCATGTCACTTCTCAGCCTCCTTTGGTCCAGGGAGAACAGACCCAGCCAGTCCGCTCTCTCCTGTGAAGGCGAGAGCAATGGTGCCTTCACTGCCCACCCGACCCGTGGCACCACTGGCACTGGGCAGTCGATTTGGACCCAAGTCCCTTGGGTATTTGTATCTAAACCACGGTGTCTCTGACCTGTGGGTGTTTGAAGGAGGGGGGGTGGGGGGGTCAGTACCGGGGTGGGGGCCTGTAGTGCTCCCGCCCTTTATTGACGCTGCTGATTTCCCCCTCCCAGGGAGGCTGTCATCCACCACAAGACCTTCCACCGATACACCGTCCGGGCCAAGCGTGGCACTGCGCAGGGAGCTCGGGATGGACAGAATCGAAGCCACGCACCGAAGTCAGCGGGAGCCTCGCTTCGCCGCTACAACGAGGTGGCACTCATCAAGGTAAGGAATCGCGATCTTCTGCAGCTCGGTGCTTGCAGAGCTGCTGCAGCACAGCGCGGGCGGGCACAGACTGCGCCCGGACTGCTGGCCCAGCACTGGGAGACAAGCTATATCCTCCTGCAGCGCGCACCACCGCACGGCACAGGGAATGTCTCACCACAGTGACTTGCAGCTTTGTTCACGTGCTGGCAGAATGGCCCATCACTGGCTGCGCTGCCACGTTAGCCCCATCACTGGCTGCGCACTGGCTGCACCCCGTCACTGGGTGCAAACTGGCTGCACCTGCTGCATTAGCCCCATCACTGGCTGCTCCTGCCGCATTATCCTCGTCACTGGCTGCACACTGGTTGCGCTCCCGCGTTAGCCCCCGTCACTGGCTGCTCCTGCCGCGTTAGCCCTGTCACTGGGAATGGATCGCTGATGGGATCTTTCTTCCCTCAGGGACGTCTGTGAACTGGATCAGTTTGAATGAACCCATGCTTTCGTGGCCGGGACCCCTGACATCTGGCTTTTATTTAATGACTTGAGTTTAGATTCCTTGGCTGCGTGGTGGGGTTTGGGCTCCAGTCTGTGGATCAGTCCTCAGGCCCTACGT
Source organism: Pristis pectinata (assembly GCF_009764475.1). Taxonomy (NCBI): domain Eukaryota; kingdom Metazoa; phylum Chordata; class Chondrichthyes; order Rhinopristiformes; family Pristidae; genus Pristis; species Pristis pectinata. Next base: position 761,230 of record NC_067405.1, on the reverse strand, counting down.
ACTGTTCCAGTGTCTGAGTCTCTCTGCCACCACCCCAGGCAGTCGGTTTAAACACAGGAAGCTCCCACAGTCACTGTGCCCTTGTAGTCTGCTCACTATTGGCCAGGACCCTGGGAAATATCCCCTTGATCTTTCTGGGAACGGTGCTGTATAATATTTGATGTGTACCTGGGAGGAACTTCATTGGTCTTAAGTGGTCAGGATTTATGAGATGTGAAGGGCACTGTAGAGGCAGGTGTCTGCTGCTCTGTGCGGTCGGCTCCTCCAGTGAGGCCCGTTTTGTGAGCAGGACTGGCTCTTTGTGACTGCAGGATATAGAAGATTTGCTACTGAGTTGGACTGAGTTCCTGCAGGCAGCCAGCGCCATCTTCCTCGAGCTCCCAGCTACAACAAAGGCATCTTCCTCGGTGGTAAAGTGCCGGCTCTGAACCGCGGTGACAACCGACTGCGTAGCATTCCCTTCAGCACCAGGAGGGCCACATTCAGAGAAGTGAAACGGGTGCACACAGCCCTCTCCACTGTGGAGATCTATGGTGAGTCAGTGTAACTGTAACGTGTGTCTCCCCCCCCACTGTAGAGGGTCTGTGGGTCAGTGTAAACTGTACCATGTGTCTCCCTCCACTGTAGGGGGTGTGTGGGTCAGTGTAACTGTACGGTGTATCTCCCTCCACTGTGGGGGGTCTGTGGGTCAGTGTAACTGTATGGTATGTCCCCACTGTGGGGGGTGTGTGGGTCAGTGTAACTGTATGGTATGTCCCCACTGAAGGGGGTGTGTGGTCAGTGTAACTGTATGGTATGTCCCCACTGAAGGGGGTGTGTGGGTCAGTGTAACTGTATGGTATGTCCCCACTGAAGGGGGTGTGTGGGTCAGTGTAACTGTACCAGACCCACACCTTTGACCATAAGTCCATCAGGCAGTGGTCAGCACGGAACATCCTGCAGACACTGCAGGAGAAGGATTCGATGGATATTGTGGGGTGGTTCCCTGAGCAGACTGTCAAGACCATTTGGCAGAAGGTCTCATCGCCAGAACTCACCAACAAGTACCAAGACCCTCGCTTGGCTGGCGGTGAGAGGGGCCCTCCCAGTCAGATCCTTCCTGCATGGTCGGAACCTCACTCCCAGCGAGCGCTGCACCCGGGAGGACTGCGCTGGGGACGAGACGGTCGCCCACCTCTTTGTGGGCTGTGGGTTTGCGAGGAGGGTGTGGTGAAAGACACAGGGGTCCTTGTCACAGTTTCATCCCCAGCAGCTGTGTAACAGAGGATTCTCCGATCTACGGGCTGTTCCCGGGGACACACACAGAGACGGACATCAACTGCTGCTGGAAGGTCATCAACTCGGTGAAAGACTCACTTTGGTCTGCCCAAAACTTGTTGGTCTCCCAGCACTGCGAGATGTCCGTAGGGGAATGCTGCCGGCTGGCACATTCCAGGCTGCAGGAGTACGTGCTGAGGGATGCACTGAAGCTGGGTGCAGCCAACGCGAGGGCTCGGTGGGGAAGGATGACGGTTTAGGATTCTCCTGTCACTGGAGGGGGGGGTTGGTGTGAAGTGGTTCATTTTGGTAGGTCAAATATGATGGCAGAATATAGTCTTAATGGTAGGACTCTTGGCAGTGTGGAGGATCAGAGGGATCTTGGGGTCCGAGTCCATTGAACACTCAAAGCGGCTGCACAGGTTGACTCTGTGGTTAAGAAGGCATATGGTGTATGTCCTTCATCAATCGGGAATTGAATTTAGGATCCGAGAGGTATTGTTGCAGCTGTATAGGTCCCTGGTCAGACCCCACTTGGAGTACTGTGCTCAGTTCTGGTCGCCTCACTATAGGAAGGATGTGGAAGCCATTAGAGAGGGTACAGAGGAGATTTACAAGGATGCTATCTGGAATGCAGAGCATGACGTATGAGAGCAGGAGAGAACTCGGCCTTTTCTCCTTGGAGCGACAGAGGATGAGGGGGGACCTGATAGAGGTGTATAAGATGATGAGAGGCATTGATCGGGTGGATAGTCAGAGGCTTTTCCCCAGGGCTGAAATGGTGGCCACAAGAGGACACAGGTTTAAGGTGCTGGGGAGTAGGTAAAGAGGAGATGTCAGGGGTAAGTTTTTTACTCAGAGAGTGGTGAGTGTGTGGAATGGGCTGCCGGCAATGGTGGTGGAGGCGGATACGATAGGGTCTTTTAAGAGACTGTTGGACAGATACCTGGAGCTGAGAAAAATAGAGGGCTCTGGGTAAGCCTAGTAATTTCTAGGGTAGGGACATGTTCAGCACAGCTTTGTGGGCTGAAGGGGCCTGAATTGTGCTGTAGTTTTTCTGTTTCTATGAACTCCATCTGCCACTTCTCAGCCTGGCTCTGCATCCTATCAATATCCCTCCACAAGCTCCAACAGCCCTCCACACTATCCACAGCACCACCGACCTTTGTGTCGTCTGCAAACTTTCTAACCCACCCTTCCACCCCCTCATCAAATCATTAATAAATATCATGAAAAATTGAGGTCCCAGAACTGATCCCTGTCGGGACACCACTAGTCACAGCCCTCCAATCCGAATGCAACTCCCTCACCACAACCCTCTGCTTTCTACAGGCAAGCCAGTTCTGAATCCACACAGCCAAGCTCCCCTGGATCCCATGCCCTCTGACCTTCTGAAGAAGCCTACCATGTGGAACCTTGTCAAACACCTACTAAGATCCATGTAGACCACATCTACTGCACTACCCTCATCAATCTTCTGGTCACCTCCTCACAGAACCCTATCAGGCTTATAAGACATGATCTGCCCTTCACAAAGCCACGCTGGCTGTCCCTAATCAGTCCATGATTCTCTAAATGCTCATAGATCCTATCTCTTAGAAACCTTTCCAACAGCTTGCCCACCACAGACGTAAGGCTCACTGGCCTGTAATTCCTGGCTATCCCTACTACCTTTTTTGAATAAGGGGACAACATTCACCACCCTCCAATCCTCCGGACCATCCCGTTGACAACGAGGACTCAAAGATCCTAGCCAATGGTTCAGCAATCTCTTCTCTTGCCTCACAAAGCAGCCTGGGGAATATTCCGTCAGGCCCGGGGACTTAACTGTCCTAATATTTTCTAACAGCTCCAATACATCCTCTCTCTTGATATCTACGTACTCTAGAACATTATCCTTACCAACACTGTCCTCAGCGTCATCAAGGCTCCTCTCTGGTGAATACTGAAGAGAAGTATTCATTGAGAACCTCACCCACTTCCACAGCTTCCAGGCACATCTCCCCACCTTTGTCTTTAATCGGACCTACCTTTACTCTCGCCGTCCTTCTGCTCTTCATGTACGTGAAAAAAGCCATTGGGATTCTCCTTAACCTACTCGCCAAAGCCTTTTCATGTCCCCTTCTCGCTCTCCTCGGCCCCTTCTTAAGTTCCCTCCTTGCTACTCTATATTCCTCATGAGCCCTATCTGATCCTTGCTGCTTACACCTTATATATGTTGCCTTCTTCTTCCTAACTCGTTCCACCTCTCTCGTCACCCATGGTTCCTTCACCCTGCCATTCCTTCTCTGCCTCACCGGGACAAATTTATCCCTGACAATCCTGCAAGTGATCCCTGAACAACTAACACATCTCCAGACTACATTTCCCTTCAAAAATGTCATCCCAATTTACACACTCAAGTTCTGGCCTTGCAGTCTCATAATTTTCCCTTCTACAATTAAATATCTTCCTTTCTTCTTTGCTCCGATCCTTGTACGTGACAATGCTAAAGGTTAGGGAGCCGGGGTCACTGTCCACAAATGCTCACCCACCGAGAGATCTGTCACCTGACCCGGTTCATTACCTAAAACTAGATCTAACATGGCATTCCCTCTCGTCTAGTTTGCACTGGTTTATTGTTGTATATAGTTTGTTTTTCATGATGAATAAAGTTTATTTTGGTAAAAGACAACTGTACAGTGTCTCCCTCTACTGTAGGGGGTCTGTGGCTCAGGTAACCATACGCTGTGTCCCCCCCACCCCCATAGGGCACAGCAAGCCCAGGGATCCCACACCATGCAGTGATGTGAGCCCCATGAGTGATTGGAATGAACTTTTGTTTCCAGCGGGAGACACGGATATTGCAACAATCCACAGCCCACAGAGAAGGGTTTGGACAAAGCCACGGAAATCTGCGGAGGACACCCTGGGTTCTGACGGTGAGTACGGCAGGATTCTCGTTCAGGGAACAGGACAAATCCTTCTGTGAAATGTCAGGAGCATGGACTGTGGGAGACGGTGACGACTCTCAGCCACGTCAGCACTCATAGACTGGCTGTAGGAGGTGCAGAGGGAGGTTGTAGTCGGTGTGCACGGGGATGAGGTGATGGTGTCTGTCGGGACAGTCAGGATCTCACTCTCAGCAGGAAGGTGTTGGGGAAGGGTGGGTGTCAGGACTCTGAATATATAATTCCCTTAAATGGCCAACAGACGTAAAGTTCAGTTACTTGTGAGTTTGTTCTTTGAGCTTAAAAGTGCAGAAGGGGGATGAGTACATGTGAAACACCATGTGAGTAGTGAAGGGTCGAAACCTGTAGGGAATGTCCAGAGTAGATCAGGACCCTGGAACAGAAGGAGGTTCCTTAGCACCTTGAACTGGTGTTGCCGTTCAGTGAGAGGGGACACTGGGAATTGTAGATCGGTCGCTCTGGTGGTGGGGAAAATGCCAGAGTTTGTTCCCAGTCTCTGAATCCTGTCCCTGAGCCAATTCTCGAGCTGGTCAATACCTTGCCTTCAACTTTAGCTAATACGGAGTGACTCAAGTCCGAACCAGGCAGGACCCCGTCAACAGCTGGTTACTTCTTCAACAAAATTCCCTCCGATCCTTAGCAAAGTCCCTTATCGTTGAAAGATGGAACATTGCAGTCCAGAAAGTGACCATTTGGCCCATTGTACCAGTGCTGGCTCTTTGTAATGATTGGGTGGAAAGTTGTGGGTTGCTCTGTGGACAGTGGTTGTGGCGTGGGGCAGCGGTGTGGGGCAGCGGTGTGGGCAGTGGTGTTGACTCTGTAGAGAGGGAACGCTCTGGCCTTTGGGGGAGGGATGGGGGGGGTGGTGTTTTCCCCCAGGGTCAGGGCAGCGGTGTGGGGCAGTGGTGTTGACTCTGGAGGTAGTGGTGTAGAGAGGGAATGCTCTGGCCTTTGGGGAGGGATGGGGGGTGGTGTTTCCCCCCAGGGTCAGGGCAGCGGTGTGGGACAGTGGTGTTGACTCTGGAGGTAGTGGTGTAGAGAGGGAGCGCTCTGGGGGAGGGATGGGGGTGGTCTTTCCCCAGGGTCAGGGTTGGGGGCTTTGTCCTCACTGGGACAGGGGTGGCTGTGGGGACAATCATTGTTCCCACATAATGTGACACCTGGACTATTCCCCTGCAGAGTGCGAGGACGTGGTTATCGAACCCGCTGATTTACCGAGTACCCTCGAAGTGGTTGAAGAAACGCTGGGAACCTTGGACCTCCGGGAATTCGAAGTGTCACCAAAAAGAAAAGGAGGAAGAAAAAGAAGAAAGTTACTGCAGAAAAGTGATGGAGCGAGAAGGGGACGGTACGTACGAGGCTGTCCCTGCTCAGGGGGTGTCTGACGGGAACGGGTGAGGGAGCTCTGCTCTCTACCTGTTTATTGATAGACGTTTATTTACAGATTTACAAACTTCCATCAGAATAAATTGGTAAATTGGTTTATTATTGTCACCTGTACTGAGGTAGTGATGACTTGACTTGCATACCGTTCACACAGATCAGTTCATTACACAGTACATTGAGGTAGTACAAGGGAACACAATAACAGAATAGAGAATAAAACGTTACAGTTACAGAGAAAGAGCAGTACAGGGAGGCAATAAGGTCAAGGTCATAATGAGGTAGATTGTGAGGTCAAGAGTCCATTTTATCGTACCAGGGAACCGTTCAATAGTTTTATAACAGCGGGATAGAAGCTGTCCTTGAGCCTGGTGGTACGTGCTTTCAGGCTTTTGTATCTTCTGCCTGACAGGAGGGGGGAGAAGAGTGAATGTCCGGGGTGGGAATATTTATGTAATTCTTAAATTAAAACACGACCAATCCTGTCCAGGACCCACTCCAGGCCCTGCAGTACCCTCCGGTCCCTGACAGCCTTCAATGAGCCAGTGGACACCGTGTACTCCCTCTCCAATGACACCCGGGCACGGATGTATCCTTGGAAAGGGGGGCAGGCAGTCGTCTCTGGCGAAACCCCTGAGCCCTGAGTGAGCCTCAGGGTAGAGGGGCTCCCCAAGGTCAGGTCTGTGGGTAGAAGGGCTCCCCGGGATTAGAGGGGGTCCCCGGGGTTGGGCCTGGGAGGCTAAGCACAGGCTGGGTTTGTGACCAAGGGCTGCATCAGTTCCTTCCACCCGGCCGGTCCCCTCACTTGTTGCTGGCACTGGCACGTCCAGCACCAGCACCTCGGGCACCACACTCCCTCCCAGGTCCAGGGGTGCTGGGGCCCGTCCCTGGGTGTTGGTATGAACAGCTGACCCAGTGGGATGGGGTCGTTCCGACCCCCTCCCCTCCCCCCCCCCCCCCAGGGTGGGGCGGATTGGGGACAAGGGCCTCACCATGGTTGAAGGGTGGGACGTGGTAGGTTTGCCAGCAGGAAGGTCCCAGCCACAGGGAGCCCCTTGGTCAGGACAAGGGACACCCCCTCGGTCCTTCCCGTACACACGGGGCCATGTCAATGGCCAAAGAACCGACAACCTCAGCCACTGCCTGTCCACAGGTCTCCACCTGTGTCGCTCCTAACCCCATTGTGGTTGACGTGACGGGACCACAGGAGGGGCAGTGACTGCGGGAGGGTCCCACCCCTGGAGAGGGTGGAGTGACCGTCGGCCCCACAGACCACCCTGACGCACAATTACCGTGCAGTCCAGCAAAGGACCAGGCAGGTGAATTGGGGTGGGGAAGGGAGAGCACGCCTGGGATGGTGGCCTTACAGAAGCTGCCTTCACCCAGACAGGACCAGCCGGGCATTGGGGTGGGAGGGAGCTCCCTGGTGTTGAGTCGGGTGCTCCCGTTCCACCATTCTCCCAATCTTTCAAGCACTGAGTGCTGTCCCTGCCCCCTGGGTGTGTGTACGGAGAGGTTTACTGTGCGTCTAGCGCACACTGTCCCTGCCCCCTGGGTGTGTGTACGGAGAGGTTTACTGGGACGCTATGGAAGGAACGTTACTGTGTGGCCACGTCTAGTGTCAGATTTGTACAGCACAGGAAGAGGCCCTTCAGCCCTTCACGTCTGTGCCGAACTTTTTGCCATTTGCCCACGTCAGGTCTGTACCCTGCGATGCCTTGGCTGACGCCCTGTGTCTCTTGCTTTGAGTAGATGCAAGTCCTGAGATAGCACAAATGACGAATGCAGTCTCTGCTGATCCTGCGATTGGGCCACTGTCTGCCGGAGAAAGGAACCAGGGAAAGAAGCAGCAAAGGATTATTGGAGCATTTCCGGCCGGCACGGTGGGGAAGGTATGCTGGTGAAATCAGCAACATTCTGGTCAGTAAACGTGTGGCCATGCAGAGGGGTACGTGCTCCTCTGTCGTCCTCAGCAGGATTTCCCAACTGAAGCTATTGAACTCTGCAGATGTACCGACCGGCTGAGCTTCATTTCCTCCCGTCTCCCCAGTCCTACAGTCTGACCTCACCGTCTTCCAGCTGGGATCTCAGCTCATGTCGGGAGAGTTCAATCGCTGCAGGAGTTCCTCAGGGCAGTGCCCTGGGCCCAACCATCAGTGACCTTCATCCCCAGTCCGGACCTTCTGAAGGGTCAGTGACGACTGCACAATGTTCAGTTCCATTCACAGCTTCACAACAAATGAAGCAGCCCATGTCTGCAGACAGCGAGACCTAACCGATACCTAGGATAGCACAGCTGGTGTAGTCGCTGTCTAGCAACCCAAGTTCAGTCTTAACTTTGGGTGCTGTCTGTGTGGAGTTTGCACGCTCTCCCTGTGACTGTGGGCTTCCCCTGGGTGCTCCAGATTCCTCCCACATCCCAAAGATGTGTGGTAACTAAATTGCCCCCAGTGTGTTGGTGAGTGGCAGACTCTGTCCCCCAGAGAGCTGTGGAGCTGGACACTGACAGACGTTTAAGCCACAAGGGAGTCGGGTGGGGGGAGGAGGGAGCGATGGGGGTGAGATTGGATGAGCCCTGATCTGATTGCGTGTTGGAGAGCCTGTGGCCTCCTGCCCCTGATTCCTATGTTCTGGAGACGGGGCTGTACGAGCGAGGACGGAAGTGCTTCCATCCCACACTAACCCCCACAGTGGTCGGTGTCGGTCTGAGCTCGGGACCAAACCCCATGGATCCAAACCCTCGCGCCCCAGTCCAAGCTGCAGGTCAGCTGTGTAAAGGTGGCTGGCACTGGGGGTGGGGGGCGGGGACGGGGGGAACGGGGCCTGTGGTGTGTCTGGGAGGGGGGAGGTGGGTCCAGGAGTGACAAGGTGTGTGTTATTCGCAGGCAGCGAGGGTTACCACGTGCGTGATGAGCTGTACACGGTGTGCCGGACTGGAGACGTGCGGCGCCTGCGGGAGTTACTCCGTGACCTGCTCCCGCCTCACGTCCTGGAACCAGGCCGCTCCTGCCTGGTGCACCCGTCTGGTCCAGCTGCAGACAGCAGACAGGGCCCGGAGCAGACAGCAGACAGCAGGTCCGGACCCTGTGGGGAGACGGCTGTGGTGAGGGGGACCCCAGACGAGGGGGGTCTCCGCCCTGGGGTGGTGACGGCAGACGTGCTGAGGGAGTCAGTGGACGAGTCGGGATTCACCCTGCTCCACGTGGCGGCTGCCACGGCACAGACCTCCGTCCTACGTCTGCTGCTTCTCGCCGGCTGTGACCCGGCCCACAGGTACAGGCGCCTCTGCCGGAGCTCCCCACCGTCTCCTCCCGGTTCCATGGGATGGCACACGCACACACACTGCACATGCATGTACTGCGCACACACGTATCACACCCACACCGCGCACACGTACTGCACACGAGCACACACCACGCACACATCTACCGCACACGTGTTCCACATTCACCATGCGCACGCGTACCATGCACACACCATGTGTACACACACTTGCACCATGTGCACAGAGACCACGTACAAACATGCACCGTGTGGAGGCAGACACACAAGCAGCCTGTGCGCGCACACGTGCTGTGTGCATGGAGATGCGCATCACGCATACACATGCAATATGTGCACACAAACACGCACAGACCATGCAGTGCTAACCTATCTTGTGTATTTGTGACAGGGATAAGCGAGGCCGGCCTGCGTACGCCGTGTCTGCAGATCGGGACACGAGGAACGAGTTCCGCAGGTACATGGCCGAGCACCCCGGGCAGTACAACTACGCGAGAGCACAGGTAACAGAAAGCTGTCTGCCCAGGGGGGTCACCGGGGCGGGGGGGGCAGGGGCAGCACCATCCGTGTGTGGGGTCACTGGGGTGGGGGGGGTGGCAGCACCATGGGTCGGGGTTCACCAGCTCCAGAGATGTAGTGAGGATGGGCTGCTCACTGTAGCTGCGTGTTGGTGGGAGGGAGAGAGGGAGGGGCACCCAGCAGGGAAAGGTGGGCTGGGAACCAGTACAGGAGGGAGGGTTGGCACCGAGGGAGGGGACATGTAGGGACGGTTGGCATCGAGGGAAAGGACACGTGGGGAGTGTTGGCACTGAGGGAGGGTCCACACCGAGGCAGGGGTCATGTGGGGAGTGTTGGCACTGAGGGAGGGGACACGTGGGGAGTGTGGTTGGCTATGGTACAGTGGTTTTCTGTTGATGTATCCAGTAGTTTTGACATTTCGAGTCTTGTGTTTAAACAGATTTCTGCTCCGTTAACCGGTGAACTCGAGGCACGTAAAGCTGATAAGAAGCGAGCTCAGAAAGCAGCCCGTAAGCTGAGGGAGAAAGAACGGAAGGAAGGAGGAAAGAGATTGGAAGAGGAAGAGATTGAGAAGAAAAGGTTCTCTGCATTGAGTGAGAGAGAGAAGGTGAGGGCTACCTGGGGCTGACATGGGAGGGGAGGGGAGGGGAGGGCTGACGCGGTCAGGGAGGGGAGGGCTGTTGCAGTGGGCGAGGGTGCGGCTGCCTGGGGCTGACATGTTGGATGCAGGGAAGGGGTGGGTGTGTCTTCGGGGCAGGGAAAAGGCTGACTGTGCTCCACTGAGGGTGTGGAGTTTGTGTCGGCTATCAACAGATCCTGATTTGTGTGTTGCAGAGAGCCCTGGCTGCAGAGAAACGCTTTGCCCAACAGTTGGTCAGCAATGGAGCGAGTCACATCATCAGGTAACAAAAACCAGGTGTTCTCTGTGTAATCCACACCCTGAATCCGGCCCATAACACTTCTCCAAACCCCTCCATTAGATCCCAGCCCATAACGCACTTCTAGGGATCAGTTATTCTATGAACATCCTCTGCAGCTTATGAACGCCTGACTTATGTACAGCCTGTGAATACAAACGAACCTTTGGGAGACCGGTGGCATGGACTTGCTGACAGCTGTGGGCAACAGGCTTCTGCCAAGTGGGAACTGTTTGAGTTCCAGCAGTTCACAGAAAAGGAACTTGTTGTAGCCCTGGGTCCTGTGTAGAATGGTACGGCACAGAAACAGGTCCCGCTGGCTCACCTCCTCCATGCTGCCCAGGATGCCTGTCTACTTTACTCCCTTTTATCCACATCACCCATATCCCTCAACACCTTTCCTATCCAAGCACCTGTGCAAATGCCTCTACCACTTCCTCTGGCAGCTCGTTCCAGATATTCACCACCCTCTGTGCTGGGAAAAAATTATCCCTCAGATCTCCTTTAACTTTCTCCCTTCTTACCTTAAACCTGTGCCCTCGAGGTCCAGACTCCCCAGCCCTGGGAAAAAGACCATCCTATCTGTTCTTTCATAATTTTATAAACTGCTGTAAGATCATCTCTCAGTCTCCTATGTTCCAGTGAGAACAAACCCACCCTATCCAATCTCTCCTTATAACTACAGCCCTCAATTCCAGGCAACATCCTGGGGAATCCCTTCTGCATGCTTGCTGTGGCTACCCACTTCCTGTAGTGTGGTAACCAGAACTGTACACAGTACTCCAAGTGCAGTCTAATAAATAGAACATGGAATAGTACAGCACAGGAATAGGCCCTTCAGCCCACACTGTTGTACTGAACTAATTAAACACCTAAACTAATCCCTTCTGCCTACACAATGTCCATATCCCCCCATTGTCTGCACATTCATGTACCTATTTAAGAGCTCCTTAAATGTCTCTATTGTATCTGCCTCCAGCCCCACCCCTGGCAGCACATTCCAGGCACCCACCACTCTCTGTTTGTAAAATAAAATTGCCCCACACATCTCCTTTGAACTTGGTCCCTCAGCTTAAAAGCATGCCTTCTAGTATTAGACATTTTGACCCAGGGAAAAAGATACTGGCTGTATACTCTATCTATGCCTCTCATAATCTTATAAAATTCTATCAGATCTCTCCTCAGTCTCTGCTGCTCCAGAGAAAACAACCCAAGTTTGTCCAACCTCTCCTTATAGCACATGCCCTCTAATACAGGCAGCATCCTGGTAAACCTCTTCTGCACCCTCTTCAAAGCCTCCACATCCTTTCTGTAATGGGGCGACCAGAACTGAATGCAATCCTCCAGATGCGGAGTTTCATAAAGCTGCAACATACCTTCCTGACTCTTGAACTCAGAGCCTCAACTAATGAAGGCAAGCGTGCCGTACGCCTTCTTTACCGTCCTATCAACCTGTGCGGCCACTTTCAGGGAGCTCTAGACTTGGACCCCAAGATCCCTCCGCTCATCAACACTGTTAAGGGTCCTGTCATTAACTGTGTACTGTCCCATTACATTTGATCTCCCAAAGTGCAACACCTCACATTTAGCCAGATTAAACTCCTCCTGCCATTTCTCCACCCATATCTGCAACTGATCTATATCCTGCTGTATCCTTTGGCAATCTTCTACACTATCCACAACACCACCAATCTTTGTATCTTCTGTGAACTTACTAACCCACCCATGTACGATTTCATCGATGTACATTTATATACATCACAAAAAGCAGAGGTCCCGGTACGGATCCCTGCGGAACACCAGACCTCCAGCCAGAAGTCCCATCGACCACCACCCTCTGTCTTCTATGGGCAAGCCGATATTGAATCCAAATGGCCGAGTCACCATGGATCCCATGCATCTTAATCTTCTGGATGAGCTTCCCATGAGGGACCTTGTCAAATGCCTTCCTAAAATCTATGTAGACAACATCCACACCTCTACCTTCATCACCTACTCGAAAATCTCAATCAACAAGACACAACTTGCTCTGCACAAAGCCATGCTGACTCTCCCTAATTAGGCCATGGTTTTCCAAATGCTCATTAATCCTATCCCTAAGAATCCTCTCCAATAGCTTCTCTACCACTGAGCAAGACTCACTGGTCTATAGTTTCCAGGATTATCCGTTTTCTTTCTCCAATAACGGAACATCAGCCACTTAGTCCACCAGGACCTGGCCTGTGGCTCGAGAGGACACAGATCTTGGTCGAGGCCCCAGCAATCTCATCTCTTGCCTCTCTCAATAACCTGGGGTATATCACATCAGGCCCTGGGGACTTAGCCACTTTAATGTTCTTCAAGAGACCCAACACTGCCTCCTTTATCTCGAAATATCCTAACATATTAGCACGCTCCGCACTGATCTCCCTATCCACCACATCCTTCTCCTCGGTGAATACTGACACAAAGTACTCACTTAGGACTGGTACAATTGCAGTATAATGTCCCAACTCTTCAAGCCCCTGAATTAGATACCAGCCTGTAACTCACTGCCCGATCTCCCTCTGTTAGTATATAAACTCCTTGATCAGATTGCACTACAATTGCCTTTTGCTCTCGGCAGGCGCTGTTGGCTCTGTGGCACATCCCTGGTGGGCAGAGTCCCCTTTGAGTACCTTGACTACAGCTTCTGCACCACCCGCTGCCTTCAAGAGCACAGGAGGCAGCAAAGGCTGTGAGAGAGAGAGAGAGAGTGGTCTACCAGTGGCTGGTAGGAGCCTTCCTGCAGGACCTCCACTCCCATCACTCGGATTTCGGGCCCGTTGCTGTAGTGATGACCCGGACTTGCTGAAATGGTCGCCCACCTCCTAGTACTAGGGAAAGGTGGAGCTCTGCTGCGGGGGAGGGGGGGGAGAGCTTGGTGGGGGCCGTGGGCGGACCTCCGCTGGGGGGGGGGGGGGAGCTCCGCAGCGGCAGGGGGTCCATGGGCAGAGCTCCATGGTGGGGAGCGGCACTGTGGGCGGCTCCATGGCGGGGAGCGGGGCTGTGGGCAGAGCTCCGGGGGGGAGTGGGCCTTCGTGCAGAGGATGGGATGGGTCCCACAGGGATGACTGGCTGGTGCTGGGGCTGGAGTGATGCTGTGGGCTGGTTGTTGTCGAGACACCAGAGGTACGTTCCTAACCTCAGGCCATTTGTTGCCAGTAAAGGTGCCATAGAAATGCAAATATTTAATAAAGTTGCTTCATTTACTGGAAGTTTTACAATACAAAGATCACATGACACTATTTTTTTTAAATTATTACATGATCACATTAATAGCAGGGCACTGAGATCAATGGTCAGTCCAAGACCCATCAGCTCTCCCCAAGGACCTCAGTACCACAGCTGTGGCCGACTCAGCTGCCGTTGGGTCACGGTTGGTTTGGGAAGCCCCCTGCTGAAAGAGACTGGACAGAAACAACCCTGGGGGGGGGGGGGCGGGGGCGGGGCAGGGGTGCCAAGAGGGGGCTTTGGGACAAAGGCTTCACTCCTACTTGCCTCACCATCTACACCCACCGAACCACCGGTGTCCCAGACACACAGCTGGTGGGTAGTGTACAGGATAGTATACTACAGGCACCGGCTGCTGGCACAGCTGTAACACTCAGGCAGGGCTGGTCTGGGCCGTGTTCAGCTAATGTGAAGCTGCAACATTGCTCCAAAAGGGACTGGGAATTGCTCGAATATAATTCCATTGTTCTTGTGTTGGAAGCGTGTAAATACTGGCAGTAGTCCGGTGACCCTCCGTGCAGAGTGAGAGCCACTGGCAGCACACTTCAATCAGCATAGTCTCGCCCCTCTCCCTAGGTCTGTGCCGAGATGATCACATGATCCAGGAACTCCACTACTGGATCACGGGGACCTTGCTCCAACTCCAGCACTGTCACATTGTTTGGCGAGTGCTCACTGAGGAAACTCTTGGGCACAAAGAGTGTCTGTTGGGGTCCTCGTGCTGTCCAGTACCGCCCCACATTAAAGCCATTGATCCAGACCTGACCCTGGAGGGGGAAGAGGTGCACAGTTGTCAGCAGAACAGACAGTCACCCAGAGCCAAGCGGCCAATCACACACCCGCTACTGTGGCAAAGAGCAAGGGGAACAGCACTAAACTGGAGCTGAGTCCGGCTGAGCTAGAGGTCAGTCCGGGTGCAATCACAGCGGCCAGCAGTGTAGGCTCAACGTTTCTAGGTTCCAGGAGCTGTGGCAATTACCGCTTTAAATCATAGGGAAGGAGGAAGTGAAAAATACTTACCCAGAGGATGAGTCCCTTAAACCCCTCCCCAATCAGTCAAGGACCAAGCCTCCGCCCCCATCAGCCCCCTTCCCCACAGCCCTGCGGATGGTTCGCTCCCCAGTGTCGATCCAGGTCCCTCTGATGGCTGTGACTGACTGTTCCCCCTCCCCCACAGGCAGTGAGTTCCCCACCGTCACCGCTCACTGTGAGGTTTCTCCTCACATCCCCTGCGTACCTTCGGCCCATCGCTTTAACCCTGTCCCCCCTCCCTGATCCTTGACCCACCCCCCCAATGGGAACAGTTTCCCTCTATTCCCCCTCTGTAAACCCCTCCTGACCTTGTCCACCTCCCTCCAATCTCCTCTCAACCTTCTCTGCTCCAAGGAAAACATCTCCAGCTCCTCCAGTCCCACCCTGGGGATGGAATCTCTCCTCCCTGGAACCACTCCAGTGAATCGTTTCCACACCTTCTCCGAGACCTTCACATCCTCCTGAAGTGCGGTGGCCAGAGCTGGGCACAAGGCTAGGATTAAAGGGGAGTTGAGAAATGCTTTAAGACTAGTGGTAGACCAGAGCTCAATGCCTGAGAGTGGGAGGCAGAAACCTTGTCACATCTGTAAAGTACTGGATGATCCACTGAGGAGCAGGAATCTACAGGGGCACAGGCCAACAACTGGGTCCTGGGATTGAGCCAATGAGGTAGTACATCTACCAGATGGGCCAAATGGTCTCCCTCTGTGCCATTATTTCCACATTGCTGCCTCGTCCCTCCACATCTCGAGCTGGTTACGTTACGACGATTACCTTGGTCCAGTCCTGTAGCCTGATGTAGGTGTCCAGGGGCTCCGGTGAGGAGAAGGTCCCGCAGTAGAAGGTGGGGCCCTGAGGCCAAGGTGGGCTCGGGAGCGGAGCCAGGGCCTCGTCTGAGCCCTGACCTGGATCCAGGACCTGGGCTGCTGGGTTTGCCTCTTGCTGAGCTGCAGAGTGAGGCCAGCCAGTGGCAATAACGTCATCGATTGCCAAGGGAAAGGTAGACCAGTCAGTGAGGTCAGTGGTGGCTAGTGAAAGGTTCCTGACCAGGCCCTGGAGAGGAATGGAGACAGTGAGTGCGCGAGCCCCAGGCGGAGCGTGCGCAAGCCCGAGGCAGAGCTTGTGTGAGCCCGAGGGTGCGCGAGCCCAAGGCAGAGCGTGCACGAGCCCGAGGGAGCGCGAGCCCCAAGCAGAGGGTGCGCAAGCCTGAGGCGGAAGGCGCATGAGCCCGAGAGTGCGCGAGCCCGAGCCCGAGAATGCGCAAGCCCAAATGCGGGGCAGAGTGCACAGGGCCCAGGTTCCACTCTGGGCCTGTGCCGGGGAGCAAATCTCACCGAGGGACATGGACCCACTCAGAAACAATGCTTTCATTTATTCACTTTGGGGATCTGGACACGACTGGCAAGGCCAGCACTAGCTGCCCACCCCTGACTCTCCTCCAGGTGGCAGTGGTGGACCACTTTTCAGACTGCTGCCATGTTTCTCGTCCTCCGTCATTCCAAAGAGAAAAGCCCAAACTCGTTCAACCTTTCCTCATAAGACATGTTCTCTAATCGTTCCCTTACATTTGACCTTCCAAAGTGCAGCACCTCACACTTGCTGTATCCCGCTGCACCCTTTGACAACCTTATTCACTGTCCAAAACTATACCAATTTTTGTGTCATCTGCAAACTTACAAACTAACCCATCTGCATTTTTGTCCAAACAAGAGGTCCCAGCACAGATCCCTGTGGAACACCACTAGTCACGGACCTCCAGTCAGAATAACACCTCTCCACCACTACCGTCTTCTATGGACAAGCCAGTTATGAATCCAAACAGCCAATTTACTGTGGATCTTAATCTTCCTGATCAATCTATCATGAGGGACCTTGTCAAACACCTTACTTAAGTCCACGTAGACAACATCCACTGCCCTACCATCATCAATCAGCTTTGTCACCTCAAAACTCAGTCGTTTGATATGACCTGCTTCATACGAAGCCATGCTGCCTGTCCCTAATTAGCCCATGTTCTTTCAAAATCTGAGCAAGTCCTATCCCTAAGAATCCTCTCCATTAGCTTCTCTACCACTGACATGAGGCTCACCGGTCTATAGTTAACAGGATTATCCCCATTTCCCTTCTTAAATAAAGGAACAACATTAGCTACTTGCCAGTCCTCTGGGACCTCGCCTGTGGCTGGTGAGGATACAAAGATCTTTGTCAAGGCCCCAACAATCTCATCTCTTGCCTTTATCAATAACCTGGGATATATCCCATCTGTTCCTTAATGCTCTTCAAGAGACCCAACACAAACTCCCCTTCCTTGTCAGATGCCTTCTGGAAATCCAAATACACTACATCTACAGGTTCTTTTCTACTGACTGCTTGTTATAGCCTTGAAGATCTCTAGTAACCTGTCAAATATTTCCCCTTCCTGAAATGATTTGACTTGGTTTGATTGCATTAAATTCTTTTAATTAACCAACTATTTCTCCTTTGACTATAGACTCCAGCATCTTACTAACAATAGATGTTGAGTTAGCAGGGTTAGGGATTTAGGTGTCGGGAAGGGATTTAGTTTAATTTGCCTCATGGGATTAGGTGTCATTACCTTAATTAGTTTGGCACAGCATGATGGGCTGAAGGGCCTGTTCCTGTGCTGTATTGATAATTCTGTTTCTAGCCCAGGCAAATCACGGGGTGCCTGGTGCAGACTGTAGACACTGGGTGCCTGTGGTGGAGGGAGGGAGGGAGTGCAGACTCAGGGGGAGGATGGTTTCGAGTTTCTGGTGAGTCGTTGGAACCTCACTGACCCAGGCAAGTGGGGAGTGGCCCATCACATGGAGGGGCTTTGGGGGTCCAATGTTCAAGATCCATGCCCTATGGCTGTACTGGGTGGGGTGGGTGTAGGGGGCTGCTCCATCCGCTCCAGAGACTTCCTGCACACACATACCTACACTGCCACCACCCCAGGCTGAGGATCCCACCCAGCAAGTCACTATCGTACCTTGAAGTCTAGCAGGCATGGCCCAAAGTTGACATGGCCCATGTTCTCAACCACAATGTCCAGCACATCTCCTTTACCTCCCGTGATGTTCAACTCCAGCACGCTGTCGCGCTCCAGCAAGCCCTGGTAAACCTGCAACACAAGCAAAGCATGTCTCCAGCACGGCTGCTAGGTAACAGGGACCGGGGGCTGGGGAGGCAGCGGTCGAAGGTTGGGCTCCATCACCACTCACCCCATTGACCAGGACGTAGGCACGGTCATGCACTGCATTCTTGGTCGACCCCAGAGGAGTGGGCTTCTCAACGTCTCTTGGCAGCAGGGTGCGGTACAACATCAGTCCAAAGTACTGGGAAACAAACAGGACACCGCGATCAGAGAGGCAACACACAAACAAATTTCAGTCTGGATTCTTTGGAGTTTGGCAGAATGAGGGGAGATCTTATCAAAACATCCAAGATCCTGAGGGGCTTGACGAGTGGGTGGGGGGAGATGTTTCCACAAGTGCAGAGTCTCGAACGAGGGGACACGGAGGGGTGTAACTTAAACCTGAGATGGGTAGGAACTTCTGGCTGAGAATTCTCTACCCCGGAGGCTTGCTGGGTACAAGGTTGGGGAACTGAGGGCTATGGGGAACTGCAACAGAGGAGGAGTTGAGGCCAGCACAGATCAGCCATGACTGTATTGAATGATGGGGTGGGTTAGAGGGGCCAAGTGGCCTACTCCTGCAACCCCTCACCTGGGACGTTCACCAGGTGAACAGGTGAGCCAATCCACTGATCCCACACCCACACCATCCGTTTCTCAGCCCGCTCCATCTGCCTCCGTGTGTCTGCAGCTTCCCTTAAACCATCTGCTCCTCCCCATCATCCTCTTACAGTGTGTCCACGTTCCTCACGCCCAGGAGACAGAGCTTCCTCCTCAAGTCCCAATCCGATTGTTTGGTGATGGTTTAATATTGATGGTCTGATTCATATCAGCTCCAAATGAAACCACCTTGCCCACATCTAACTTTCAAACCCCTCAATGTCTTCAAACACCCTATTGGTCAGTTCACTTTAGAGAAAGGGCCCTGCCTGTTTAACCGCAGACCTGATACCAGCCAATTCGACACCATCACCGGGTCCGGACCAGCCAATCAGCTGTCCTCCTTTGCAGCACCGGGTCCGGACTATCCAATCAGCTGTCCTCCTTTGCAGCACCGGGTCCGGACCATCCAATCAGCTGTCCTCCTTTCCCTCACTCATTACCCTATCCCACGCCAGCCCTGAAGGCTAACTTTGGTGCCTTTGCCCCAACTTGATTGCTGTGTCTCACCACGAGGCGCCTTCTCTATCAACCCTACACCACTGGCACCCAGCTTCTCTTCCCCGCCCTCACAAACCCACATCGTTTCCTCGCCTCCACCCCTACCATTCCCCAGTAACCTGTCCCAGGAAACCCCCCCCATCTCCAGCCTCCCCTCCCTCGTCCTTGACTGTGATTTACCTCCCAAATACTCCTCCATCCTTCACAGAACTCCAGGTCTGAATCTCTCCAGGACACAGGGCTGCCCAGCAGGTGAGCATGTTGATCTCTCCCTCTTCATTCGCTGACCTGCCTGCAGCCTCTGGCAGGGAGACCACACTCACCCCACGGTGGGTCCGCTCTCTGCTGGGACTCACCCCATGGTGGCTCCACTCTGCTGGGGCCACAATCACCCCATTCTGGGCATGAACCAGCACCGAGTACCTATCACTGTCCACCCCAGCCTCACACTGCCTTAGAATAGAATAGAATAGAATAGAATAGAATAGAATAGACAATAGGAGCAGAAGTAGACCATTCGGCCCTTCGAGTCTGCACCGCCATTTTGAGATCATGGCTGATCCTCAACAATCAATATCCTGTTCCTGCCTTGTCCCCATATCCCTTGATTCCCCTATCTATAAGAAATCTATCTAGCCCCTTCTTGAAAGTGCCCAGAGAATTGGCCTCCACTGCCCTCTGAGGCAGTGCATTCCACAAATTCACAACCCTCTGGGAGAAGAAGTTTTTCCTCACCTCTGTCCTAAATGGCCTAGCCCTTATTCTTAAATCATGCCCCCTGGTCCTGGACTTCCCCAACATCTGGAACATATTTCCTGTCTCTATCTTGTCCAATCCCTTAATAATCCTGTATGCTTCAATCAGATCCCCTCTCAATCTTCTCAATTCCAGCGTGTACAATCCCAGTCTCTCCAACCTCTCAGCATAAGACAGTCCCGACATCCCCGGAATTAACCTCGTAAACCTACGCTGCACGCCCTCTATAGCCAGGATATCCTTCCTTAACCCTGGAGACCAAAACTGTACACAATACTCCAGGAGGTGGTCACCAGGGCCCTGTACAAATGCAAAAGAATCTCTTTGCTTTTGTACTCAATTCCCCTTGTAATACAGGCCAACATTCCATTAGCCTTCATCACTGCCTGCTGCACTTGCTCATTCACTTATAAAAAGTATAAAAATTAAAAAAAATAAAATATATATATAACATTCACTTTCAGTGACTGATGAACAAGGACTCCTAGATCCCTTTGTATTTCCCCCTTACCTAACTCCACACCATTCAGGTAATAATCCGCCTACCTGTTCCTGCTCCCAAAGTGGATAACCTCACCTTATCCACATTAAACTCCATCTGCCAAGTGTCTGCCCACTTACCCAACCTATCCAAATCACCTTGAATTCTCCTAACTTCCTCTACACATGTCGCACTGCCACCCAACTTTGTATCATCAGCAAACTTGCTAATGTTATTCACAATGCCTTCATCCAAATCATCAACATAGATCGTAAACAGCTGCGGTCCCAGCACCGAGCCCTGTTGTACCCCACTAGTCACGGCCTGCCTTTCACCCCTACCCTTTGTTTCCTATCCGACAACCAGTTTTCTTTCCATGTTAATACCCGCCCCCCAATTCCATGAGCCCTAATTTTACCCAACAATCTCCTGTGCAGCACTTTATCAAATACCTTATGAATGTCTAGGTATACAACATCCACTGAATCTCCCTCGTCTATTTTCCTGGTTACATCCTCATATAACGCATGTAGATTAGTCAAGCATGATTTGCCCTTGGTAAATCCATGTTACTCGACCCAATCCTATCATTGCTATCCAAATATGCCGCTATTTCATCCTTAATAATGGAGTCTAGCATCTTCCCCACCACAGATGTTAGGCTAACTGGACGATAGTTCCCCGTTTTCTACCTCCCTCCTTTCTTAAAAATGGGATAACATTAGCCATTCTCCAATCCTCAGGAACTGACCCCGAATCTAAGGAACATCGGAAAATGATCACCAATGCATCCACAATTTCTAGAGCCACCTCCTTTAGGACCCTGGGATGCAGACCATCTGGACCTGGGGATGTGTCAGTCTTCAGCCCCATTAGCCTACCCATCACCATTTCTTTCCTAATGTCAATCCACTTCAGTTCCTCTGTCACCCTCTTCCTTTTGTCCATCCTTACCTCTGGGAGATTTCTTAAGTCTTCCCCCGTGAAGACAGATCCAAAGTACTTATTAAATTCGACTGCCACCTCCCTGTTTCCCATAATAATTTCACCCGATTTGGTCTTCAAGGGCCCAACATTGTTCCTAACTAACTTCTTTCCCTTCACATACCTAAAAAGCTTTTGCTATCCTCCTTATATTCCTGGCTAGCCTGCCTTCGTACCTCATTTTTTCTTCCTGAATTACCTTTTTAGTTAATTCTGCTGCACCTTAAAAATTTCCCAATCTTCTATCTTCCCACTCAGCTTGGCTCTGCCATACTTCTTCCTTTTTTCACAATGCTATCTCTGACTTCCTTTGTCAGCCACGGTGGCCCCTTTCCCCTCTTTGAGTCTTTCCTTCTCTGGGGAATAAACTGATCCTGCACCTTGTGCATTACTCCCAAGAATACCTGCCATCGCTGTTCCATTGACAATTCTGCTAGGATGCCCGTCCAGTCAACTTTACCCAGCTCCTCTCTCATGGCTCCATAGTCTCCTTTGTTCAACTCCAAAATTGACCCTTCTGATTTGCCCTTTTCCCTCTCCAATTGCAGATAAAAACTTATCATGTTATGGTCACTACCTCCCAATGGCTCCTTTACTTCGAGTTCTCTTATCAAATCCTACTCATTACACAGCACTAAATCCAGAATAGCCCTCTCCCTGGTCGGCTGTCGTACCAGCTGCTCCAAGAATGCATCCCGGAGGCACTCTATAAACTCCCTTTCCTGGGGTCCAGTACCAGCCTGATTTTCCCAGTCCACTTGCATATTGAAATCCCCTTTAACTACTGTGACATTACCCTTGCCACATGCCAACATTAACTCACTAGTCAGCTTGCACCCAATATCCATGCCACCGTTCGGAGGCCTGTAGATAACACCCATTAGGTCTTTTTGCCCTTACAGTTCCCCACAGGTGCAGTAACACACTGGACCAGCAGCCAGAGCCCTGGGCAGTGCGTCAGTCATAAGTTCGAATCCCACCACGCAAGCCAGGGAATTTAAATAAATTTGGAATTTTAACAATTACCATCAAACTGCAGCTGACCTGAACACAGCACCCTGAGCAACCTGACCCACTATGGTTAATTACCCACTCAGGGCAACCGGGGATGGACAATAACTGGCTCGTCCCATTGACTGAGCAAACCAAGACCCACTCCCTCTGCACCGTCTCCAGAGCTCAGACCACTCGACAGGTGAGGTTGCACCTGACACCACAGCACCCACCCTACACCACCACTCGTCCCCACCCACCCGACACCCCACCCTACACCCCACCGGTCCCCACCCACCCGACACCCACCCATCCCCACCCCCTGCCCCTCCCACACCCATCCACACCCCCCCACCGCAGGTCACTGTGCAGGCACACCCCCTCCCCACCCACCCACGCAGGTCACGGTGCAGACACACCCCCTCCCCACCCACCCACCGCAGGTCACGGTGCAGACACACCCCTCCCCACCCACCCCCGCAGGTCACGGTGCACACACCCCCTCCCCACCCACCCACCGCAGGTCACGGTGCAGACACACCCCCTCCCCACCCACCCACCGCAGGTCACGGTGCAGACACACCCCCTACCTGTTTCATCTCCTCGAAGGTGGGGGGTATGTGGAGTTGGTGGCTCCGGTGGGGGACAGGAGGTACAGCAACTCCAGCACAGACCCCAACTGCAAGAGACAAGGCGGCAGTGAGGGGACGCACAGCCATGACACTGGCACCCGAGGGGCAAGGGGGCGAGGGGGCGAGGGGACTCCGGGGACAGGGGGACGAGGGGACAGGGGGGGCGAGGGGGCACAGGGACCCCGGGCAGTCCTCACCTTCGTCATGGCCACCCGGCCGTAGGCGAACTTTGGGGTGGGAGGGGGAAGCGGTCCCACTGGGATATCCCGGAACTGAGCACAGGAAGAGGGAGAAACATCAGAATTTTCTCAACTCCATTCTCCCACTTTCTCCCTGTAACCCTGAACCCCCTCACCGACCAAGAACCTTTGCCTTAAATGACTTGGTCTCCACAGCCGTCTATGGCAACAAATTCCACAGGTTCACCACCCTCTGGCTGAAGAAATTCCTCCTCACCTCAGTTCTAATGGGACGTCCCTTTGTTCTGAGGCTGTGCCCTCGGATCCCGGACTCTCCCACTGATGGAAACATCCTCTCCACGTCCACTCTATCCAGGCCTTTCAGTATCTGGTAGGTTTCAATGAGATTCCCCCTCATCCTCTGAACTCCATCAAGTACAGGCCCAGAGACATCAAACACTCCTCATACGTTAACCCTTTCATTCCTGGGATCATTCTTGTGAACCGCCTCCGGACCCTCTCCAGGGCCCAGCACATCCTTCCTTAGATATGGGGCACAAAATTGCTCACAATATTCCTAATGCAGTCTGACCAACATCTTATAAAGCCTCAGCAGTACATCCTTGCTTTTGTATTTTACAGACGTACGGGTTAGGAAGCTGTGGACACGCTATGTTGGCGCCGGAAGCGTGGCGACACTTGCGGGCTGCCCCAGAACACTCTACGCAAAAAAGATGCATTTCACTGTGTGGTTCGATGTACATGTGACTAAGTAAGATACCTTATCTCTTATACAGGGTCCCACGGGTACTGCCCTCCCCACCCCCTCTCCAATCAACAACCCCCACACCCTCCTCCCCCATACACATTCCATCCACACCCCTCACCCCACCCTCCACACTCCCTGTAAGGCAACACACCCCCACCCCCTCCCTCCGTAATACTCCCCACCCTTGCACACCCTCCACACCCTCCCCACTGCAGATTAACACCTGGTGCCACTAAGCAGTGGGATCTTGCTGTGCATAGATTGACTGGGTAACCAGTGGAAGTTATTTCTGTGGGTAAACGTGAATTTTACTGACTCAACATCACCTCCTCCTGGCCCCACCATGTCCACCTCCCGCTCCCCGCCGGTCCCCTGCCCCTCCTCCTGCCCCCCGCCCGTCCCCGCCCCCGCCTGACCCTCCCCCTCCCGCTCCCTGCCCGTCCCCTCGTCCCTCCTCCTGCCCCCCGCCCATCCCCTCCCCCTCCCCCGCCGTCCCCTCCTGCTCCCCGCCCCCTCCCCGCCCACCTCCCTCCCCATCCTGCTCCCTGCCCTCCCCCTCCTCCCACCCCCGCCCGTCCCCTCCCCTTCCTGCACCCCTCCAGTCCCCTCCCCCTCCGGCCTCCCTCCTGCCCCCCGCAGAGGTCTCCGGCACGGAATTCCTGCCGTACCTTGCCGATCACAGTCCGCACGGCGTGGTACTTCTCACGGATATCGCCAGCCTCAGACAGAGGGGCATCGTAATCGTAACTGGTGGTGATGGGGCGGTACTTGCTGTTGTAGTCAGCACCTGCACGTGGTGAGGGAGCCATTAGCTGGGACGTCATCACCCTCCCTCCCCTCTGCCCCACCTTCCCCTGCCCATCATCTTCCCCTCCTCTCTGCCCACCCTCCATCACCCTCCCCCTCTCCCCATCACTCTCCCTCTCTCCCCATCACCTTCCCCTCCCACACCCTCATCTCTCCATCACCTTCCCCTCCACTCTCCCCACCATCATTCTCCCCACTCCCCCCCCTCACCCTCCCCTCCCTCATCCCCTACACATTGCCCATCCCTCCCTTACGCTCGCCCAGACACACTCCCCTCTGTAGGAAGATGTGAGGACCAGACAATCCCATCCCTGACAGGCTGTCCCTGCCTCAGCCCACCGTCACTCTGACCAACCTGTACCCAGAGGTCCCTGACAAATCAGTGCGATCACCCACCTCAGCGTCGTCAGCCCCAGACTGCCCACCAACTCTCTGACTGCTCAAAACATCAGGCAAAGTCCCCCAGACCCAGAAGCGCCCATTACCTAGTGGAGGGGCCGGCTCAGCCCACTCCCAGGTCCCAACATGCAGCTGGCCAAGGACCACTCACCGTTCCAGAATCCAAAGTTGGTGCCCCCCTCAAACATGTACCTGAAAAGAGCAGAGCAGAACGCAGGGGTAGACCCAAAACCCAACATCAATGCCCACCAACCCGTTCCCCAACACCAATCCATCAATGCCCACTGACCCCCAACACCAACCGACCCATCAATGCCACTGACCCCAACACTGACCCAATGCCCACTGACCCCCAACACCAACTGACCCATCAATGCCCACTGACCCCCAACACCAATCACACCCATCAATGCCCACTGACCCCAACACCAACCAACCCAACCACACCTAATGTCAATGCCCACTGACCCCCAACACCAACCAACCCAATGCCCACTGACTCCAACACCAACCAACCCAACCACACCCAATGTCAATGCCCACTGACCCCAACACCAACCACACTCATCAATGCCCACTGACCCCCAACGCCCACTGGCCAGTGCCACAACACCAACTGACCAAACCATACCTCAACACATAGCAACCCCACCATCTTCACCCGACCAGTAGCCTGACCGGGAAGGGGAGGGAGGGAGGGAGGGAGCAGTGGGTGACTGAGAGTCAGTGAGCAGTCCCCCTTTGCACCCCATCCACTGGGCAATTCACGTACATGTTGACGCTGGCTCCAAGTTCCAACAGTTCCTGCAACATCTTGGTGACATTGGCGACAGGAATGACAGAATGTTCCACTCCCCAGTAGTCCAGCCACCCCACGTAAAACTCCGAGTTCACCTGGGCAACAAAGAACAAAATGTCTAAATTAAACACCCAGCAACAAGGCAGCTTGGGGACAACCTGCAGCAGCTCACCTAACCCTAGACTGTCATCTTGAAACCCCCTCCACCCACACCCCCCCAGCCACACACCCACCTCCCCCAACACACCCATTCCCCACACTCACACCCTCTGTTCCCCACACCACCATCCATTCCCCACCCCTCCCCCACCTATTTCCCTCCCCCCACACAAGCCATACCCAGCACCTCCCCCCAGCTGCACCTGTACGATCGGTATGCAAGACAAGTTTTTCCACTGTACCTCGGTACAAGTGACAATAATAAACCAATACCACCCCTCCCCAAACCCATCCCCATCACCCACCCATCACCCAAAGGCCTCCCTCCCCCAGCTCAGCTCAAACCTCCAGCCAACATTCAGCCCCTTCCCCAACCCAAGACCAACTCTCCACCCACCCCCATCCCAATGCTCCATCCCCTCCCCTCGTCTTCCAAATCATTTCCAATATCCAAACCCTTCTCAAGAGCCCCCACCACTAACCCATCAGCCTTCCTGAAACCAATGCCCAGGTTCATCCCCACCCCAGGGGTCTCCACACACCCATCCTCCAGACCCATGGCTGCCTCAGACCCTCCCACTCTCCCTCCCTCCTCTCACCAGTGGTCCACTTGGTTCAAACTGCCTCTGCACTTCAAATGAGGTGGTGACATCTTCAGCTGTGGGAGAATGCAGAGATCAGGGAGTGGTGTCAAAAGACAGGACGATTACAGAAAGACCCTCAATGATCAGAGGCCACAGAATGCGGCCACAACCCCGGACAGAGCCACTGGGCACAGGACTCCAGCAATAACCCTGGACACAGAAGAGACTGATTGGGTTCAGTGGGTAGGAACCCAGACTTGAGGCAGGAGGATGCTGGGATGGGGTGAATGATTTCTCCAACCCCTCCCCTGCATGGCCACTGAACGGAGGAGAAATGGACCACAGCACCACTGGAGACTGGCAGGGGTGGGGGGGGATGCGGGGGGCATGGGGGTGGGGAGATACTGGTGAAAGAGGAATCCAAGCACAGGTTGACTTAGCTGAGTGACCAGTCGCATCACTGAGGCAACACAACGTGACACCAGGAATGTGAGCAGATAGAAGGGGCTCTCACTGTCCGTCCTTCCTGACACCATGAACTTTACCTCAGGGGCAGGGTCCCAACCTCAGTTGTGCGTGTGTGTGCGCGTATGTGCGTGTGTCTCTCTCTCTGTGCCCCAGTGAGGGTCAGTGCGTGTGGGGGACTGTCCCCCCAGTGAGGGTCAGTATGTGTGGGACCCATCCCCCAGTGAGGGTCAGTGTGACGGATCATCCCCCAGTGAGGGTCAGAAAGACGACTTACTGGTGCCGAAGTCGATAGTGGCGTACATCCCCTGCAGCGTTCCACAGTTCAGCTCCTGTACCCGGTTGCCATCGGTGGTGAACAAGAGCACCTCAGGGCCCAGCACGGTTCGGGTGATGTTGTGGAGATGTCGCAGGTAGTTGTAGTCGCAGGTGAAGTAACTGCCATACTCGTTCTCCACCTACAGGGGGGCACAGACAGCATTGACCACACACCGTGGGGGGGGGGGGCAGAGATTGGTGGTGGGGAGGGGGAGTCGGTGGATAGACAGAGGGGTGGCTCAGTAGGGGAAGGGGGAGGGTCGCTGAGGGGAGCAGGAGGGGGAAGGCAATGGGTGTCAGCTCCCCTGCACACTGATGATGGGGAGAGGGGGGAGGGTCAATGGGGTGGGTGGGGAGGGGGCTCCCTCACTTGCACACTGATGATGGGGAGAGGGGGGAGGGTCAATGGGGTGGGTGGGGAGGGGGCTCCCTCACTTGCACACTGATGATGGGGAGGGGGGAGGATCAGTGAGAGGGGAGAGGGGTGAGGGGGGTGTCAGTCACCTGCACACTGATGATGGGTCCTCCATTCTGGTACAGGAAAGGCTTCATCTTCGGCAGCAGAACTTCAAACCATCTATCCACGGCTGCCAAGTATCCTGAGGGAAATGAGACCGGACACTCGGAAACAAAGGGATCAGACAAATTCAACATGGATTCAACAAGGGCACATGGTGTGTGACAGACTAGCCAGGCTTTGGGATGTCCCTGGTACAGTACAGAAGGGAGACATAGTGTGAGGCCCAGACTGGATGGTGTGAACCGGGTCAGGTGACAGATCTCTCAGTGGGTGAGGATTTGGGGGACAGTGACCACCGCTCCCTAACCTTAAGCATTGTCATGGACAAGGAGAGAAGCAGAGAGGACGGGAAGATATTTAACTGGGGAAGGCAAATTATGAGGCTATAAGGCTAGAACTTGAGAGTGTAAATTGGGATAACATTTTACTATGCAGATGTGGTCATTGTTCAGGGATCTCTTGCAGGATGTTAGGGATAAATTTGTCCCGGTGAGGCAGAGAAAGAATGGCAGGGTGAAGGAACCATGGGTGACAAGAGAGGTGGAACAACTAGTTAGGAAGAAGAAGGCAGCATACATAAGTTGTAAGCAGCAAGGATCAGATAGGGCTCATGAGGAATATAGGGTAGCAAGGAGGGAACTTGCAGAAGGTGCTGAGGAGAGCAAGAAGGGGACATGAAAACGCCTTGGCGATTAGGGTTAAGGATAATATCCCAAGGATTTTTTTCACGAACATGAAGAGCAGAAGGATGACCAGAGTAAATGTAGGTTGATTAAGGACAAAGGTGGGAAGATGTGCATGGAAGCTGCGGAAGTGGGTGACATTCTCAATGATAATTTCTCTTCAGTATTCACCAAGGAGAGGGGCCTTGATGACGCTGAGTACAGTGTTGATAAGGTTAATGTTCTGGAGCATGTAGATATCAAGAGAGAGGATGTGTTGGAGCTGTTAGAAAATATTAGGACAGGTAAGTCCCCGGGGCCTGACAGAATATTCGCCAGGCTGTTCCGCGAGGCGAGGGAAGAGATTGCTGAGCCATTGACTAGGATCTTTGAGTCCTTGTTGACCACAGGAATGGTACTGGAGGAATGGAGGGTGGCAAATAGAAACATAGAAAACCTACAGCGCAATACAGGCCCTTCAGCCCACAAAGCTGTGCCGAACATGTCCCTACCTTAGAAGTTACTAGGCTTACCCATAGCCTTCTATTTTTCTAAGCTCCATGTACCGATCCAACAGTCTCTGAAAAGGCTCTATCATATCTGCCTCCACCTTCGTTTCCGGCAGCCCATTCCCCTCACTCACCACTCTCTGAGTAAAAAACTTACCCCTGACATCTCCTCTTATGTTGTCCCCTTATTCAAAAAGGTAGTAGGGATAGTCCAGGGAATTAGACCAGTGAGCCTTATATGGTGGGCAAGCTGTTGGAAAGGTTTCTAAGAGATAGGATCTATGAGCATTTAGAGAATCATGGACTGATTAGGGACAGCCAGCGTGGCTTTCTGAAGGGAAGATCATGTCTCACAAGCCTGATAGGGTTCTTTGAGGAGGTGACCAGGAAGATTGATGAGGGTAGTGCAGTGGATGTGGTCTACATGGATTTTAGTAAGGCGTTTGACAAAGTTCCACATGGTAGGCTTCTTCAGAAGGTCAGAGGGCATGGGATCCAAGGGAGCCTGGCCGTGTGGATTCAGAATTGGCTTGCCTGTAGAAAGCAGAGGGTTGTGGTGGAGGGAGTGCATTCGGATTGGAGGGCTGTGACTAGTGGTGTCCCACAAGGATCAGTTCTGGGACCTCTACTTTTCGTGATATTTATTAATGATTTGGATGAGGGGGTGGAAGGGCGGGTTAACAAGTTTGCAGATGACACAAAGGTCGGTTGTGTTGTGGATAGTGTGGAGGGCTGTTGGAGCTTGCAGAGGGATATTGATAGGATATACAGCTGGGCCAAGAAGTGGCAGATGGAGTTCAATCCAAAGAAGTGTGAGGTGGTTCACTTTGGAAGGACAAACTCCAAGGTAGAGTACAAGATTAATGGCAGGATACTGGGTAGTGTGGAGGAGCAGAGGAATCTGGGGGTTCATATCCACAGATGCTTAAGAGCCACGAGGTAATGATGCAGCTCTACAAAACTCTGGTTAGACCACACTTGGAGTACTGTGTCCAGTTCTGGTCACCTCATTATAGGAAGGATGTGGAAGCATTGGAAAGGGTGCAGAGGAGATTTACCAGGATGCTGCCTGGTTTGGAGAGTACGGATTATGAGGAGAGACTAAGGGACCTAGGGCTTTACTCTTTGGAGAGGAGGAGGATGAGGGGAGACTTGATAGAGGTGTGCAAAATATTAAGAGGAATAGATAGAGTGGACAGCCAGCGCTTCTTTCCCAGGGCACCAATGCTCAATACAAGAGGGCATGGCTTTAAAGTAATGGGTGGGAAGTTCAAAGGAGATATCAGAGGGAGGTTTTTCACCCAGAGAGTGGTTGGTGCATGGAATGAGCTGCCTGGGGTAGTGGTGGAGGCAGGTACTTTGGTCAAGTTCAAGAGATTGTTAGATAAGCATATGGAGGAATTTAAAATAGAGGGATATGTGGGAGGAAGGGGTTAGATAGGCTTAGGTGTGGTTTGAAGGTCTGCATGATGGGCCGAAGGGCCTGTATTGTGCTGTATTGTTCTATGGTTCTATGGGATCAGGGCAGGTACTGGTGTGAGGCGCAGGGACAGACAGCAAACGGTCTCTGAAATAAATACATACACTGAAATAAATACATACACTGACATAAAAACTGAAACTGCTCCGTCCACCACTCCTCCACCCACTCCCAAGTATACAGTAATTGGCAGGACCTTCAGGGGCACTGATGTACAGAGGGATCTTGTGATGCAAGTCCATAGCTCCCTGGAAGTGGCAACATGTGGATGGGGTGGTAAAGAAGGCGTACAGCATGCTTGCCTTCATCAGCTGGGGTGGTGAGTATAGAAATCAGGAAGTCATATTGCAGCTGTATAAAACTTTGGTCGCCACGTTACAGGAAGGATGTGGAGGCTTTGGAGAGGATGCAGAAGAGGTTCACCAGGATGCTGCCTGGATTAAAGAGTACTAACTATAAGGAGATATTGGACAAATTTACATTGTTTTCTCTGGAGCATTGGAGACCGAGGGGAGACCTGATAAGAAGTTTAAAAAATTATGGGAGGCCTAGATAGACAATCTGAGTCTTCTTCCCAGTGTGGAAATGTCAAATAGTTCAGGATATAGGTTTAAGGTGATGTATGTCGGGTCCTGGGGTCCTCATCGGGTCCTGGGGATTTATCACGTTGTGGTTCCATTAATTTCTGAATATTAAGTATTTTAAATATCTGAGCTCATTCACTCTCGACCTGTAGTTCTCCTCTACTTCCAGAAAGTTTTATTTGTTCTTCCTTTAAGATAAACAAAATATTTGTTTACTTTCTGTCACTTTCTTTTCCCCAATATAACGTCTCCTGTCTCAGCCTTTCAGGGACTGACATTCTTTTACTGATCTTTTCCTTTTGATGTCTCCACAGAAGCGTTTAGTTTTCATGTTGCTCACTGACCTATTTGTGTACACCACCTGTCATTTCATCGCCTTCATCACCTCTGCCGAATTCTGACATTTCCACAACCTTTTGGTTCGCTGCTTTTCTTGGCAACATTCCAAGTCTTTCCCTTTGATCTAATACACTTCCCGACCATGGCTGCACCATTTGCTCTGCAACTTTTTGGTCTCAGGAAAAGGACTAGGTTTTGCTTGTCCTTTCTAATGTACTCATTCTTTAAAACTTAGCTGTTGCTAGTTTACTGTCGTACCTCGATGTAACTTCTCCCATAACCAGCTCATGCCTCATACCTCTAGTTTGGTTTATTTAGATTGAACTTAATCTCTTTCAATTCTTCTATAAAATTTTACCATATTACAGAATTACAAACAAGGGGATATATCTACAAAATGAGGGGCCACTCACTTAAAACTGATGTGCATAGAGATTTCTTCTCTCAGAGGGGGGTGAATCTCTAGAATTCTCTGCCCCCAAGGGTGGTGGAGGCCAGATTATTGGATATATTTAAGGTAAGTATTTGGAAGGTTGTGCAATTGAGGGCTCTGGGGAACTGGCACAGAAGTTGTGGAGGCCAATGTAGATCTGAAGGGGACCTTCATCAGCCTAGAATGGCAAGTACATGGAATGCACTGCCTCAGAGACTAGTGGAAGCAGAGTCAGCGACAGCATTAAGATGTGTCTACACGAGAACTTGAATCACCCAGGCAGAGAGGGCTACGGGCCAAGTGCTGGGAATGGGATTAGTACAGATGGGTGCCCACTGATTGGTGTGGACATGCTGGGCTGAATGGCCTGTTTCTGTGTTGTACAAGATCACCCGTGGTCACACTGAATGGTGGGATAGGCTTGAGGAGCCTAGTAGCCTAATCCAGTTCCTGTTTACTTGTGTTCACTGTTCCCTAAAGACCCTGTAACTATCAGAGTAACTAACCTGTTCTCAGTACACAATACAAGATCCATATTAACATGTTCCCTCCTTGTTACATGCTGCTCTAATTACCCTGCGTTACCACGACTGTTGGGTTCATATCAGTTAGGTATTCATGAAAGGGAAATGGAGGAGCTCCCAACTCTAGACCCCGATGGGTGTTGGCGAAGGTGAAGGGCAGGAAGAGGCCCAAAGTAGAAGGGTGGCTAGAGAGATGCCAGAAGCTCCAGACCACAGAAGCCTGGAGAGCAAAAGGTACAGGGGCAAAACAAAGAAGGAAATTAGAAAGGCAAACGGGATTCATAGTTGCTGTCACAATCTGTACTGGAAGAAGGCAAGTCCACACCATCCCCACTCTGTGCTACTTTCTTCAATTCCCACCCGAGATGTGCAGTGACTGACAGAGCCAGTGTTTACTTTCCTTCCCCAGACTCTCTACCTCCTGAATTCTGCCTCCGATCTCCTGCACCCTCACTGCTCTCCAGTCCTCCAACAGTCCTTTCAATCACCACTGCCACACTCATCCTTTGCCGGAATTCCCATAACCAGGCAGGTTGTTCCCAATGCTCCCTGTTACGAGCCCTGTGCTCTGTATCCCTCACTTCCCACACGTCGTGCATCACCCAGAGACACTCCAAGCCCAGCCTGCATTTCCCCTCCCGATTCCAAGCTGTTCTTTACTCTGGGGCCACCCACCTCTTCTCTTCACTAATGCTTTGTCCTGGAACCCCACCCAACGTCGATCTCTGACCTAGTGCCCAGCATCCCAGTTAGCAGAGATATCTTACTTTCATCAGATGATCGTAAACTGATCGTTGAATTCTGCAGGAGCCAGGCTGGGAGACCACCCTGAAAGCAGAAGTTATAAGACTCAAAACTACAAACTCAAGAGCAGTGCATTGTGATCTGAATCCAACGCAGGAGATAAAGCTCCATGGACCTTTGAAGCCTGCCCCGGGAGGTGGGGAGTCCTCAGCCCCACCCTAGGCCACTAGTCTCTCCTGCTCCCAGAAGCAGTCCCACTCCCAGCACCCTATCTTGCTCCTTATCCTGTCCCAGGTGCCCCCGCCTGCCCAACTTGGTTCCTGGGAAGACCAGGACACATCTCCAGAACTCACCAGGTCCCACTCTGCACAGATGTACGGTCCAGGACGCAGAATGACCAGCAGACCTGTCTCCTGGGCAAGGCGGAGGAAACTTTCAATGTCCCTGGACTTGGTGAAGTCGAACACCCCTGGTGTCATTTCATGGTAATTCCAGGCCACGAACCTGGGAGGGGAGGAGAAAGTACAGAGACATGCCACTAATTATTCACAAACCTGGTGCCTCTTCGAACTATCACACACCAACAGTGCAGAGCATCCTCAACACCAGAAGAGGGTTACAGACTGGACTCTCATTGAGAGAAATGCTGTTTGTGGAGAACAGCTAGACTAAACACAGGGGTACTCCAAATGCACCACCCTCATGGACTTTGAGTGTTTATTTATACAAACACAGAAACAGACCAGTACAGCACAGGAACAGGCCCTTCGGCCCACCATGTCTGTGCCGACCATGAAGTCAATTAAAACTGCACATTTGCCTGCACGCTCCATATCCCTCCATTCCCTGCCTGTCTGAATGCCTCTTAATGTTGTTATCATATCTGCATCCACCACCTCCCTGGCAGTGGGTTCCAAGCACCTACCACTCTGTAAAAACCTTGCCTCGCAAATCACCTTAACCCTATGCCCTCAAGTATTTGACATTTCAACCCTGGGAAAAAGACCCTATCCTATCTATGCCTCTCATAATTTATACACTTCTATCAGGTCTCCCCTCAGCCACCGACACTCCAAAGAAAGCAATCCAAGTTTGACCAACCTCTCCTTATTGCTTAAATACTCCAGTCTAGGCAACATCCTGATGAACCTCTTCTGTACCTTCTCCAAAGCCTCCACATCGTCCCTGCAATGGGGCGACCAGAATTGCACACAATACTCCAAGTGCAGCCTAACCAAAGTTTTATACAGCTGCAACATTTTCCCTTTTATAGTCAATGCCCCGATCGATGAAGTGTACGGCTTCCCTACCACCTGATCTACTTGTGTCGCCATATTTAGGGGGCTTTAGACTTACACCCGAAGATCCTTCTGTCCTTCAATGCACCCAAGAGTCCTGCTGTTTACATCACATTTGTCTGGATTAAGCTCCATCTGCCATTTCTTTGCCCATATTTCCAACTGATCTCTATCCTGCTGTATCTTTTGACAACCTTCCTCACTGTCCACCAATTTTCACGTCATCTGCACTTACAAATCAGACCACCTACATTTTCATCCAAATCAATAACATACATTGCAACCAACAGAGGTCCCAGCGCTGATCCCTGTGGAACACCACTGGTCACAGACCTCCAGCCAGAGAAATATCCCTCTACCACTACCTACTGTCTCCTATGACCAAACCAATTTTGTATGCAACTTACCATGGATCCAAGATTTATTACTAAATCTAGTTAACTTACTCATAAAGTTACATTCTTTTAACTTTGTCAAGTCTAGGCAAGGATATACACAATGACAGGTAGGGACCCAAGGTGTACTGAGGAAACAGAGGGACTTCAGTGTATAACTCCAAGATTCTCTGAAGACAGCAGCACAGGTAGATAAGATGAGCCTGTGAGATAATGGCCATCATTAGCTGGGTACCAGAATATAAGAGCAAGGATATTATAGTATATCTAAATAAAACATTATTTAAGGCAAAGCTGGAGTATTATGTGCTGTTCTGGTCACCACTTGCAGTGGCGAGGGTGCAGAGGAGGTTCACCAGGACGTTGCCTAGGATGGAGCGGTTCAGTTATGAAGAGATACTGTATTGGAGTTTTCCTTGGAGCAGAGGAGACTGAGGGGGAACCTGATTGAGGTATACAAGTTACAAGGGGCAAAAATAGAGAGAAGAGTGAAAAACATTTCAAGTTATAGTTTAATGGAAGGGCCCTGGAGAGTGTTATGGAACAGAGGGACCTGGAGTGCAAGTGTATAGTTCACTGAAAGCAGCATCACATGTAAACAGGGTAGTGAAGAAGGCATTTGGCACACTGGCCTTCATCAGGGGAACCAGTGTTACAGCAGATAGTGAGGTAGAAGAGGAAAAAGGTCATGCGAGGACAGAAATCAAAGGTTTGTACGTGATAGAAATGTTCTCAGGTGCATCTATTTCAATGCAAGGAGTATTGTAGGTAAGGCAGATGAGCTTAGGGCGTGGATTGGCACATGGGATTATAGCATTATTGCTATTAGTGAGTCTTGGTTCACAAGATCACAAGGGAGCAGAAGCAGGCCATTCGGCCCATTGAGTCTGCTCCAAGGAAAGGGAAATAGAAATGAGAAATGGGGAATGGGGGAAGAAGAAAAAAAAACTATTCTAATCCCAATTTCCGGCCTTATCCCCATATCCCTTGATATCCTGACTATTTAGATATCTATCTATCTCCTCCTTGAACGTCCCCACTGATCTGGCCTCCACTGCTGTACATGGCAAGGAGTTCCACAAATTCACCACCCTCTGGCTAAAGAAATTTTTCCTCATCTCTGTTTTGAAACTGTACCCTCTAATTCTAAGATTGTGCCCTCTGGTCCTGGACTCACCCACCAAGGGAAACAGCCTAGCCACATCTTCTCTGTCCTTTCCTATCAATATTTTAAATGTCGCTATGAGGTCCCCTCTCATTCTTCTGTACTCCAGCGAGTACAGTCCAAGAGCCGACAAACGCTCCTCATACGTAAGCCCTTTCATTCCTGGAATCATCCTCGTAAATCTCCTCTGAACCCTCTCCAACGTCAACACATCCTTCCTAAGATGTGGGGCCCAAAACTGCGCACACTATTCCAAATGAGGCCTCACTAGTGCCCCGTAGAGCCTCATCAACACTTCCTTACTTTTATACACTATACCTCTCGAAATGAATGCCAACATAGCATTCGCTTTCTTTACCACCGATCCGACCTGGTGGTTAACCTTTAAGGTATCCTGCACGAGTACCCCCAAGTCCCTTTGTACTTCCGTGCTTTGGATTTTCTCTCCTCCTAGATATTAATCTGCCCGCTTATTTCTGCTTCCAAAGTGTACAACTGCACATTTCCCTACATTGAATCTCATCTGCCATTTCCTTGCCCATTCTCCTAAACTGTCTACGTCCCTCTGCAACCTTCCTATCTCTTCAATACTTCCTACTCCTCCCCCTATCTTGGTATCATCCGCAAACTTAGCCACGAAACCATTTATTCCATCATCCAAATCGTTAATGTACAAGGTAAAAAGGAGCGGTCCCAACACCGACCCCTGCGGCACACCACTAGTAACCGGTAACCAACCAGAACGAGATCCTTTTATTTCCACTCTTTGCTTCCTGTCAACCAGCCAACGCTCCACCCATTCTGTTATCCTACCTGTAATTCCATGACCTCTCATCTTATTAATCAGTCTCTTGTGAGGCACCTTATCAAAGGCCTTTTGAAAGTCTAAATACACAACATCTACCGCCTCTCCCTTATCCACCTTACCTGTGATTTCTTCAAAAAACTCCAATAGGTTGGTCAGGCAGGATCTTCCCTTCACAAAACCATGTTGGCTAGGACCTATCCTGCCCTGCGCCTCTAGGTATTCCGTAACCCCGTCTTTGAGGATAGATTCCAATAACTTTCCCACCACTGACGTCAGACTAATAGGTCTGTAATTTCCTTTATGCTGCCTCCCACCTTTCTTATACAACGGAACTACATTTGCGACCCTCCAGTCTTCCAGAACCACGCCGGAATCTATCGATTTCTGGAAAATTATCGCCAATGCCTCCGCTATCTCTAAAGCCACCTCCTTCAGAACCCGGGGATGCACCTCATCCGGTCCGGGAGACTTATCAGTCTTTAGTCCATTTAGTTTTCCTAGCACCTTCTCCCTAGTAATCTTAACTGAACTCAATTCCATTTCGTGAGACTCCTGACTAACCGGCACATTGCTGATGTCCTCCACAGTGAAGACCAATGCAAAATATTCATTCAATTCCTCTGCCATCTCTCTATCGTCCATTATAATAGCTCCAGGAGGGGCAGGACTGGCAGCTTAATGTTCTGGGGTTCCGTTGTTTCAGACGTGATAGAGGGGGAGGGATGAAAGTGGGAGGAGTGGCATTACTTGTCAGGGAAAATATCACAGCTGTGTGTAGACAGGACAGCCCGGAGGGCTCATCTACAGAGGCCATATGGGTGGAGCTGAGGAACAGGAAAGGTGTGGCCACACTAATAGGGTTGTATTATAGACCGCCCAATAGTCAGAGAGAATTGGAGGAACAAATCTGTAGTGAGATAGCAGACCGATGTAAGAAACAGAAAGTTGTAATAGTAGGGGATTTTAACTTTCCACATATTGACTGGGACTCCCACACTGTGAAAGGGCTGGATGGCTTGGAATTTGTCAAATGTGTTCAGGAAAGTTTTCTAAATCAATATATAGAGGTACCAACGAGAGAGAATGCAATACTTGATCTCCTATTAGGGAACCAGACAGGTCAGGTGACAGGAGTATGTGCAGGTGAACATTTTGGGTCCAGTGACCATAATGTCATTAGTTTCAAGTTAATTATGGATAAGGACAGGTCTGGTCCTCGAGTTGAGGTTCTAAATTGGAGAAAGGCCAATTTTGTGGAGATGAGAAAGGATCTAGGAAGAGTGGATTGGGATGAGTTGTTTTCTGGCAAGGATGTGTTCAGTAAGTGGAAGGCCTTCAAAGGCGAAATTTTGAGAGTGCAGAGTTTGCACGTTCCTGCCAGGATTAAAGGCAAAGTTAACAGGCATAGGGAACCTTGGTTTTCAAGGGATATCGGCGATCTGGTTAAGAAGAGAGAGGTGTGTAGCAGGTATAGGCAACTAGGAACAAATGAGGTACTTGAAGAGTATAGAAAAAAGTAAGAAATATAAAAAAGGAAATCAGGAAGGCAAAAAGAAGACATGAGGCTGCTTTGGCAGATAATGTGAAGGTAAACACAAAGGGTTTCTACAAGTATATTAAGAGTAAATGATAGTAAGGGACAAAATTGGTCCCCTAGAAGATCAGAGTGGTCATATATATGTGTCTATATGTGGAGCCTCAGGAGATGGGGGAGATCAGTATTTATTCAGGAAACTGGCATAGTGGATATGGAAGGAAGGGAAACAAGCAATAGTGTCATGGAACATATAGAGATTAAAGAGGAGGAGGTGCTTGCTGCCTTACAGCGAATAAAGGTAGATAAATCCCCCGAGCCTGATAAGATATTTCCTCTGACATTGAGAGAGACTAGTGTAGAAATTGCAGGGGCCCTGGCAGATATATTTAAAATGTCCTTAGCCGCAGGTGCGGTGCCGGAGGACTGAAGGGTAGCTCATGTTGTTCCATTGTTTAAAAAAGGATCTAAAAGTAAACCAGGAATTAGTGGCCAGTGAGCCTGACATCAGTAGTGGGTAAATAATTGGAAGGTGTTCTGAGAGATCGGATATACAAGTATTTGGACAGCCAAGGGCTGATTAAGGATAGTCAGCATGGCTTTGTGCGTGGTAGATCATGTTTAATGAATCTTGTAGAGTTTTTCGAGGGGGTTACCAAGAAAGTAGATGAAGGTAAGGCTGTGGATGTTGTCTACATGGACTTTAGTAAGGCCTTTGGCAAGGTCCCACAGGGGAGGTTAGTTCAGAAGGTTCAGACGTTGGGTATCCATGGAGAGGTTGTAAACCGGATTTGAAATTGGCTATGTGGGAGAAGACAGAGAGCGGTAGTGGATG
This sequence comes from Pristis pectinata, assembly GCF_009764475.1. Classification (NCBI taxonomy): domain Eukaryota; kingdom Metazoa; phylum Chordata; class Chondrichthyes; order Rhinopristiformes; family Pristidae; genus Pristis; species Pristis pectinata. The sequence goes on along the minus strand of NC_067405.1, from coordinate 722,185 downwards.
ATTGTTTCTCAGACTGGAGGCCTGTGACTAGTGGTGTGCCTCAGGGATCTGTGCTGGGGCCATTGTTGTTTGTTGTCTATATCAATGATCTAAATGATAATGTGGTAAATTGGATCAGCAAGTTTGCTGATGATACTAAGATTGGAGGCGTAGTGGACAGTGAGGGAGGCTTTCAAAGCTTGCAGAGGGATCTGACCAACTGGAAGAATAGCCAGAAAATGGCAGATGGAATTTAATGCAGACAAGTGTGAGGTGTTGCATTTTGGAAGGACAAATCAAGGTAGGACATACACAGTAAATGGTAGGGCACTGAGGAGTGCAGAGGAACAAAGGGATCTGGGAGTTCAGATACATAATTCCCTGAAAGTGGCGTCACAGGTAGACAGGGTTGTAAACAAGGCTTTTGGCATCCTGGCATTCATAAATCAAAGTATTGAGTATAGGAGTTGGGATGTTATGGTGAGGCCAAATTTGGAGTATTGTGTGCAGTTCTGGTCACCTAACTATAGGAAGGATATCAGTAAGATTGGAAGAGTGCAGAGGAGATTTACTAGAATGTTGCCGGGTCTTCAGGAGTTGAATTACAGGGAAAGATTGAACAGGTTAGGACTTTATTCCTTGAAGCACAGAAGAATGAGGGGAGATTTGATAGAGGTTTACAAAATTATGAGGGGCATAGACAGAGTTAATGCGAGTAGGCTCTTTCCACCTAGATTAGGAGAGAGCAGTATGAGAGGACATGGCTTTAGGGTGAAAGGGGAAAGGTTTAGGGGGAACTTCTTCACTCAAAGAGTGGTGGGAGTGTGGAACGGGCTGCCATCTGATGTAGTAAATGTGGGCTCACTCTTGAGTTTTAAGGATAAATTGGATAGATACATGGACGGGAGAGGTCTGGAGGGTTATGGACTGGGTGCAGGTAAATGGGACTAGCGGAATAACATTTCGGCACAGACTAGAAGGGCCAAGTAGCCTGTTTTCTGTGCTGTAGTGTTCTATGGTTCTAGTCAGAGTATTGAGGATAGGAGTTGGAAAATTATGTTGCAGTTGTACAAGATGGAGGTGAAGCCGCACTGAGTACTGTGTACAATTTTGGTTGCCCTCTTATACGAAAGATGTTATTAAACTAGAAAGACTGAAGAAAAGATTTACCAGGATGTTGCCAGGACTTGGGGGCCTGAGTCACCTATTCCCTGGAGCATAGGAGATTGAAGGCTGACCTGATAGAGATATAGAAGACCATGAGGGGCACAGACAGGATGAAAGCACATAGTCTTTTTCCCCAGGGTGGGGGTGCTAAAAAACAAGAGGGCATAGGTTTAAGATCAGAGGCGAGAACATCAGGGGCAGAGGACATCAGGGGCAGCTCCTTCACGCAAAGCATTTGGAATAAGCTGCCAGAAATGGTGGCTGAGGCAGGCACATTAGCAACATTTAAAAGCCATCCCGATAAGTACACGGATAGGAGAGATTTAGAGGGCTATGGCCAAATGCGGGCAGATGGGACCAGCTCACTGGGCAACACAGTCAGCATGGACGAGTTGGGCCAAAGGGCCTGTTCCACATTGTATGACTCTATTCCCTGGGAAAATGACGGTAGGCATTCACCCCATCTAGGTCCTTCATAAGGTCATCTCTCAGTCTCCTATGCTCCTTGGAATAAAGTCCTAGCCTGCCCAACCTCTCCCTATAGCTCAGGCCCAAGTCCTGCCAACATCCTTGTAAATCTTCTTTGCACTCTTTCCAACTTAATGAAATCCTTCCTATAACAGGGTAATCAAACCTGTACACAATACTCTAGGTGTGGCCTCACCAATGTCTTGTACAAGTGCAACATAACATCCCACCTCCTATACTCAATGAGTCCTAATGCAGGGTTTCGACCCAAAACATCAATAATTCCTTTCCTCCCACAGATGCTGCTCTACATGGGAGTTCCTCCAGCAGATTGTCTTTTGCTCCAGGTTCCAGTGTCTGCAGCCTTGTCACCCATACTGTGACTGATGAAGGCCAGCATGCCAAATGCCTTCTTCACCAGCCCGTCCACCTGTGATGCCACTTTCAGGGATCCATGAACTTGTACTCCTGGGCCCCTCTTGTTCTAAAACACTCACCAGGCCTGCCACTCACTGTGAACGTCCTACCCTGGTTTGACTTCCCAAAATGCAACACCTCACACTTGTATGGGTTGGATGTCATTTGCCATTCCTCCTTCACTTCCTACAATGCTGCCTATTGTAGTAAGGAAGTCATGCTGCAGCTACATAAATCTTCAGTCACAGTGCACTTGGAGTATTGTTTGCAGTTCTGGTTGACCCACTATAGGAAGGATGTGGAGACTACAGAAAGGGTGCAGAAGAGGTTTACCAGGATGCTGCCTGGATTAGAGAGTATAAGGAAAGGTTGGACAAACTTGGGTTCTTCTCCCTGGAGCGTCGGAGGCTGGGGGGAGACCTGATAGAATTTTTTTAAATTATGAGAAGCACAGGTAGGGTAGACAGTCACCATCTGTTCCCCAGGGTAGAAATGTCAAATACCAGAGGACATGCTTTTAATATTAGAGGGGGTGAAGTTTAAAGGCAACATGAAGAGCAAGCTTTTGCTTAACACAGAGAGTAGTCAGTGCCTGGAATGGGTTACCAGGGGTAGGAGTGGAAGCAGGCAGTCTGTTGGAGTTTGAGGCTTTTAGACAGACACGTGAATATGAAGGGGATGGAGGGATGTGGATGATACACAGGAGGAGCACGTTTAGTATAAATTGGCATCAAGATCAGCACAACATCATGGGCTGAATGACCTGTCCCGTCTGTACTGCTCTATGTTCTGTTTTTGTGTCACCTTCAAACTTACTCACCATGCCTTGTACATTCACATCCAAATCATTTATATAAACACCAAAGGTTGCTGTGGAACACCACTATTCACAGGCCTCCAGTCTGAAAAACAACCTTCTACAATCACTCTGGTTCCTATCATAAAGCCAATTATGTATCCACTTCGCTAGATTTCCTGGATCTCATGTGATCTAACCTTCCAGACCAGCCCTCCCTGCAGAATTTTTCAGATTTTGTCAGATCTCCTTTAAACCTCCTCCCTCTCACCTTAAACCCACGCCCTCGAGTTTTAGACACCCCTACTATGGGATACAGACTCTCGCCATCTACCCATCTATGCCTCATAATTTTGTATACCTCTATCACTTCACCTCTCAGCCTCCTCTCCAGGGAATAACCAGCCTATCCAATCTCAAACCCTCTGGTCCAGGCAACATCCTTGTGAACCTTTTCTGCACCGTCTCTAGCTTACCCATGACCTCCCTGTAATGTGGCAACCAGAGTATAGGTTAAGGGCAATGATGGGCAGGAGGTTTAGAGAGGAACTGAGGAAGAATTGTTTATCCCGCGCCCCCCCCCCCAAAGAGTGGTTGGAATCTAGGACACAAACTGGAGACACAGGAGACTGCAGATGCTGGAAATCTGGAAAACAACACACGAAAGGAGTTAGAGGAACTCTGGGTCAGGCAGCATCTATGGAAGGAAATGGACAGTCGACGTTTCAGGTCATGACCCTTCATCAGGACTGGAAAGAAAGGGGGATATAGCCTGTATAAAAAGGTGGGGGGAAGGGGTGGAGCAAGAGCTGGCAGGCGATAGGTGGATCCAGGTGAGGGGTCAATAGGATGATGGGGGGGGGGGGGTTGGAAGGGTAGGAATGATGTCAGAAGCTGGGAGGTGATTGGTGGAAGTGGCAAAGGGCTGAAAATGATGGAATCTGAATGGAGAGGAAGGTGGAGCCTGGAATCAAGGAAGGGAGGTGGGGAGGGGAACCGGTGGGGGGGTGTGTGGGTGTTGGGTAGATGGAGATGGTGGGGAGGGGAAAGGCACAAGGGTGATGGGGGCCCAGTGAGATCAGGAGGGAGACAGAAGGGACAAAGGAGGAGCAGAAGTTGGAGAATTCAATGTTCACGTCGCCAGGTTGTAGACCACCCAGGCAGAATACGAGGTGCTGTTCCTCTAGTTTGCATTTCGCCTCAATCTGGCAGTGAAGGAGGCCTAGGACAGACATGTCGGTGAGGGAATGGGAAGGGAAATTAGAAAGGTGACCTTGCAAACATACAAAGCTCATTTTCCTGGCTAAGAAATCTAGAACCTAGAGTTACAGCTCAAAATAAGGGCAGGCTAATTAGGACCGAAATGAGAATTTTCTTCAATAATACGGAAAGGAATCTTTGGAACTTTCCAAGCCAGAGCACTGTGGAGACTCAGTCAAGTTCACCAGACCAATTGATAATGTCTGAAAAAGGGGCCGAATAGCCCAGTGCTGATGTCCCGAGGGGCCTTTAACAAAGATCCGAGAGGCAGAGGGCTGCAGGTGCTGCAGTCTCGATAAACAACTAGGTGCTGGGGGAACTCAGCAAGCCAGGCAGCATCCGTGGAGAAAAGCAAGCGGTCAACATTTCGGGTCAGAACCCTCCCTCAGGACTGAAGATAGGAAAAGGGGAAGCCCAATATATAGGAGGGAAAAGCAGAGCAGTGACAGGTGGACAAAAAAGGGGAGGCGGGGTGGGCACAGGGTGGTGATAGGTAGATGCAGGTAAAGAGATAGTGATAGGCAGGTGTGGGGGAGGAGGGGAGAGCAGATCCACTGGGGGATGGGTCAAAGGTAAGGAGGCAGACATCCCCTGGGGGAGAGAAGGCAAAAAAATAGGCGAGGAGAAAAAAAAGATAGGCTAGGGAAGGAAAGAAGAGGCATGGTGGGGGGGGGGGGGTGGGTTTACTAAAGTGGGAGCATCAGTGGGTTAGTAAAGAAGTTGGACGTCTCAGATGTCCTGGAGTGGGAAGCCTCATCATGGGAGCAGATGCGGTGGAGGCGGAGAAATTGAGAAAAAGGGATCACGTCCTTGCAAGAGACAGGGTGGGAGGAGCTGTAATCAAGGTAGCTGTGGGCGTCAGTGGGTTTGTAGATGTCTGTGGATAAAGAATTTCCTGAGATGGAGAGATCGAGAAAGGAGAGAGAGATATCAGAGATAGTCCTAGTGAATTGCAGAGCAGGGTGAAAATTAGTGGCGAAGTTTATGAAACCATCGAGTTCCGCATGGGTGCAAGAGGTGGCACCAATGCAGTCATCCATATAGCAGAGAAAGGGTTGAGGAATGGGCCAGAGTAGGCTTGGAACAGAGACTGTTCAATGTAGCCAATGAAGAGGCAGGCATAACTGGGGCCCATGCAAGTGCCCATGGCTACCCCTTTGGTCTGTAGAAAGTGAGAGGAATCGAAAGTGAAGTTGTTTGGAGTGAGGACAAGTTCAGCCAGGAGGATAGTGTTAGTGGAAGAGGACTGGTTCTGGCTCTGGTCAAGAAATGGAGGACAGTGAGGCCGTCGTGATGGGGAATGGAGGTATATAGGGACTGGATGTCCATGGTGAAGATGAGGTTGTGTGTGCCAGAGAACTTAAAGTTATGGAAGAGTTGGAGAGCGTGTGAGGTGTGACGGATGTAAGTGGGAAGGAATTGGACTGTGGGGGGGACAGAATGGTGCCCAGATACGAGCTCAGTGGGGCAAGAGCATGCAGAGACAATAAGTCTGCCAGAACAGTCCTTGTGGATTTTGGGGAGAAGATAGAAGCGGGCAGTCCTAGGTTGCGGGACTATCATGTTGATAGCTGTGGGGATCTCACAAGGCGATGAGGTCGGTGATGGTGCAGGAGATAATGTCCTGGTGGTCTTTGGTGGGATCATGGCTCAGAGGTAAGTAGGAGGAAGTGTCCGAGAGTTGGCGTCTGGCCTCTGCAAGGTAGATGTCAGTACACGAGCCTAACACGGCACCACCTTATCGGCTGGTTTGATGACTATGTCAGGGTTGGTACAGAGGGAGTGGAGAGCAGAGCGTCAGAAGGGGTGAGGTTGGAGTGGGTGAGGGGAGCGGAAAAGTCAAGACAGCTGATATCGTGCCGACAGTTGGCTATGAATAGGTCCAGGGCAGGTAACAAGCCAGTGGGGAGTCCAGGTGGAAGAGGAGGGCTAGAGGCAGGAGAATGCACCATTAGTAGGGGGAAAGGACTCCTTACCGAAGAAGGTGGCACGGAGGCAGCGGAAAAAGAGCATGGCATCATGACGGGCTTAAAATTTGTTGAGGTGAGGCATAAAGGTACAAAGGCAAGGCCTTTGCTGAGAACAGACCACTCAACCTGAGATGTGACGTAGCTGGAATTAAGAATTAGTACAAGTTGCTATAAACGTTAAAAAGGAAGTTCTGCTGAGACTGCACACTGCTTTAGCAAATCCTCATTTGGGATATTGAGTACAGGCTCTGCATCAAAGGAGGTGGAGCTGTCGTTGGAAACATTGCAGCCCAGATCCATGAGGAGTGAGCTGGCAGGGAAAAGGGATCCGCCAATTATTGCAATCCCTCCTCCCTGCCAAGATTGCACAGTTGCGGAATGTTCTGGGCTGAGATTTCAGGAAGACGTTGTTGGTGCATGGTGCACCCGATGTAGTTGGGGCAAATGGATACACTTCACTTACACTTGGATAGCGTTGAGCCCTGCCATATACATTTTCTGCAGTCTGTCCTTCCAGTAGATGGGAGGAACTCTGAAGTAGTGGATACTCCCCAGAGATGTACTGGAAGCAGGAGCCATCTTTACTGAAACAATTTTCTTTGTAGTCAACAGTGAAGGTGCCAGGTTTCGAACTCTGGTGAAAGAACAAGAGGGGTTAGACAGTAAAGCTTGCTCCACACCATCCTGTCACCACTCCCGGGCAGGGACATCACCAGGGGAGGTGATTCAGTGCAGCTGACTCCAGTGTGGAGCTGTGTATTCTGTCAGTTGCAGGCTGGAGCTGAGAGGGATAAAACCAGAAAGTTCTGGAAACATTCGGATTGTTGTCATTTGGCTCAGTTTTTTTTGTACATCTGGCCTCCTGGGCATGAGCCATAACCCTGCCATTAGCAACACATTACAGACAAACAAGCTGAGTCTGATCTGAACTGCCTCATCAGTCTTGCCCATCAGAGATATTCCCTCTGTTCCACTTCCCCTCACCCACCCTCTGCAATGTACAACTAAACTTGTTCATTTCTTCCTTCCCCCATTCTGATGGCGGCTCCCAGACCTGAAACACAAGTTTCCTTTCCACAGACGCTGCTGACTTGTTTCCAGTACCTGCAGCTTTTAATTTTCACCGGAGCAGTGGAGCTGGGGCAGGGGCTGCTTTCAACCAGTGGGAAAGAGGAGAATGTGCTTCTTTCCAAAAGTAAATCTGTTCTCAAGGCTGGTGTCTCAAGCAGGTAAAGCGCGGGCAGTTTAAAAAGCAAACTGCCACATCCAGCTGGCAGCGTCAGAGCGGGCAGCTGAGTGAGAGGGAGCAGTGACTTGGGCTTTGGCTCAAGGGCTTCAGCTTAAAGGGGTGAGGCAGGTGAGTAGCTGGTAGGTAAATGTAAGTTTTCCCCGTTATCTGTTAGAAATATTTAAGTAGGCAAAAACTAGGCAGGGAAAAAGAATTAGTCAGATGGAGGACATGGTGGTGTACTGCAGCTGCTTGATGTGGAAGCTCGTGGACCGCAGCAAGGTCCACGATGGCTACATCTGCATTAAGTGCTTGAAGCTGGAGGAACTTCGGCTCAAAATTGATGAGCTGGTGTTTCAGCTTCAAACACTGCAAAGCATCAGGGAGGGGGAGAGTTATGTAGATACTGTACATCAGGAAACGGTCACCCCCCCCCCCCCTTAGAGCAGGTACTTCTGGGGTCCAGGAAGTAGATGGAAGGGTGACTGTCAGGGGAGGGAAAGGAAAAATAAAACGAACAGGCAGATCGAGCAGAGGACCCCAGAGGCTGTTCCCCTCAGTAACAGGTTTTCCGCTTTGGGAGCTGTTGAGGGAGATGACCTGCTGGAGCCTAGAGCAGTAGCCAGGTCTGTGGCACTGGGACCGGTCCTGCTGCTCAGAAGGGAAGGGAGGAGAAGAGGAAGGCGGTAGTGATAGGGGACTTGATAGTCAGGGAAACAGATAGGAGGTTCTGTGGCAGTGAGCATGAATCCCGGATGGTGTTGCCTCCCAGGTGCCAAGGTCCGAGATGTCTCTGATCGGATCCACAGGATTCTTGAGAGGGAGGGAGAACAGCCAGAAGTCGTGGTTCATGTTGGTACCAACGACATAGGTAGGAAGAGGGATGGGGTCCTGAAAAGTGAGTTTAGGGAGCTAGGCAGAAGGCTGAAGAACAGGACCACAAGGGTAGCAATCTCGGGATTGCTGCCAGTGCCATGCGATAGTGAAGGTAGGAATAGGAGGAGATGGCAAATAAATGCGTGGCTGAGAAGTTGGTGCAGGAGGGAGGGTTTTAGGTTTTTTGGATCATTGGCATCTCTTCAGGGGAAGTTGGGACCCGTACAGAGAGGACGGGTTACACCTGAACCTGAGGGGGGCCAATATCCTGCAGCCAGGTTTGCTAGGGTGGTTCAAGAGGGTTTAAACTAGCTTGCAAGGGGGATGGGAACCGGAGGAGTAGGTCAGAGGAAGAAAGGGATGGGGAAAGGTTAGATCTAACAGGTAGAGAGGCTTTGAGGAAGGAGAAGCAGAGTACAGGCTATAAAAGTAGTAAGGTGGATGGGCTAAAGTGCATTTACTTAAATGCGAGAAGCATCAGGAATAAGGGAGATGAACTGAGAGCTTGGATAAGTACATGGGACTATGATATTGTGGCTCTTGCAGAGACTTGGCTGTCACCAGGGCAGGAGTGGATACTGAATATTCCTGGTTTTCAGTGTTTTAAAAGGGATAGGGAGGGTGGGAGAAGAGGAGGAGGCGTGGCTTAGGGTTAGGGTTACAGCTGCAGAAAGGGTGGATAGTGTAGAGGGATCTCTCTAGAGTCAATATGGGTGGAAGTTAGGAACAAGAAAGGAGCAGTTATTCTACTGGGAGTATTCTATAGACCCCCAGTAGCAGCAGGGATACTGAGGAGCAGATTGGGAGGCAGATTTTGGAAAGATGCAAAAATAACAGGGTTATTATAGTGGGAGACTTCAACCAAATACTGATTGGCACCTGTTTAGTGCCAAAGGTTTAGACGGGGCAGAGTTTGTTAAGTGTGTCCAGGACGGATTCCTGATACAGTATGTTGACAGACCGACTAGAGGAGATGCCATATTAGATCTATTTAGGTAATGAGCCGGGTCAGGTGACAGATCTATCGGGGTGAGCATTTGGGGGACAGTGACCACTGCTCCATAACCTTTAGCATTGTCATGGACAGGGATAGGAGCAAAGTGGACAGGAAGATATTTAATTGGGGAAAGGTGAATTATGAGGCTATAAGGTGAGAACTTGAGAGTGTGAATTGGGATGACATTTTGAAGGGAAATGTACTATGGAGATGTGGTCGATGTTCAGGGATCTCTTGCAGGATGTTAGGGATAAATTTGTCCCAGTGAGGCAGAGAAGGAATGGCAGGGTGAAGGAACCGTGGGTGACGAGAGAGGTGGAACAACTAGTTCGGAAGAAGCGGCAGCATACATAAGGTGTAAGCAGCAAGGATCTGACAGGGCTCGTGAGGAATTTAGAGTAGCAAGGAGGAACTTAAGAAGGGGCTGAGGAGAGCGAGAAAGGGACATGAAAAGGCTTTGTCAAGTAGGGTTAAGGAGAATCCCAAGGCTTTTTACACGTACGTAAAGGGCAGAAGGATGGCTAGAGTAAAGGTAGGTCCGATTATAGACAAAGGTGGGAAGATGTGCCTGGAAGCTGTGGAAGTGGGTGAGGTTCTCAATGAATACTTCTCTTCAGTATTCACCAAGGAGAGGGGTCTTGATGACGCTGAGGACAGTGTTGGTAAGGGTAATGTTCTAGTGTATGTAGATATCAAGAGAGAGGATGTGTTGGAGCTGTTAGAAAATATTAGGACAGATAAGTCCCCGGGGCCTGACGGAATATTCCCCAGGCTGCTTCGTGAGGCTAAGGAGGAGATTGCTGAACAGTTGGCTAGGATCTTTGAGTCCTCGTTGTCCATGGGGATGGTACTGGAGGATTGGAGGGTGGCAAATGTTGTCCCCTTATTCAAAAAGTTCATAGGGATAGTCCAGGGAATTACAGACCAGTGAGCCTTACGTCTATGGTGGGTAAGCTGCTAGAAACGATTCTAAGAGATAGGATCCATGATTCTCTAAATGATCATAGACTGATTAGGGACAGCCAGCATGGATTTGTGAAGGGAAGATCTTGCCTCACAAGCCTGATAGGGTTCTTTGAGGTGGTGACCAGGAAGATTGATGAGGGTAGTGCAGTGGATGTGCTCTACATGGATTTTAGTAAGGTGTTATGACAAGGTTCCACATGGTAGGCTCTTCAGCACGTCAGAGGCCACGGGATCCAGAGAGGCTTGGACGTGTGGATTCAGAATCGGCTTGCCTGTAGAGAGCAGAGGGTTGTGGTGGAGAGACTACACTCGGATCGGAGGGCTGTGACTAGTGGTGTCCCACAAGGATCGGTTCTGGGACCTGTACTTTTTGTGATATTTATTAATGAGTTAGATGAGGGGGTGGAAGGGCGGGTTAGTAAGTTTGCAGACGATACAAAGATCGGTGGTGTTGTGGATAGTGTGGAGAGCTGTTGAAGCTCGAAGATGGAGTTCAATCCGGAGAAGTGTGAAGTGGTACATTTTGCAAGGACAAACTCCAAGGCAGAATACAAGGTAAATGGCAGGATTCTGGGCAGTATGGAGGAGCAGGGGATCTAGGGGGTTCGTATCCACAGATCACTGAAAGTTGCCACACAGGTGGATAGGGTAGTTAAGAAAGCTTATGGGGTATTAGCATTCATAAGTCGTGGGATCGAGTTTAGAGCCGCGAAGTAATGATGCAGCTTTACAAAACTCTGGTTAGACCACACTTGGAGTACTGTGTCGTTCTGGTCGCCTCATTACAGGAAGGATGTGGAGGTGTTGGAGAGGTGCAGAGGAGATTTATCAGGATGCTGCCTGGATTAGGGATTATGTACTATGAGGAGAGACTAAAGGAGCTAGGGCTTTACTCATTGGAGAGGAGGAGGATGAGAGGAGACATGATAGAGGTATACAAAATATTAAGAGGAATAGATAGAGTGGACAGCCAGCACCTCTTTCCCAGGGCACCAATGCTCAAAACAAGAGGGCATGGCTTTAAAGTAATGGGGGGGGGGGGGGGGAGGTGGGTAGTTCAAGGGAAACGTCAGAGGGAGGTTTTTCACCCAGAGAGTGGTTGGTGCATGGAATGCGCTGCCTGGTGGGTGGTGGAGGCTGATACATTGGTTAAGTTCAAGAGATTGTTAGATAAGCATATGGAGGAATTTAAGATAAAGGGATATGTGGGAGGAAGAGATAGTCTTAGGAGTGGTTTGAAGGTTGGCACAACATGGTGGGCCGAAGGGCCTGTATTGTGCTGTATTGTTCTATGGTCCGTGTAGGAAGATCACTGAGTGAGGTGGAAGTTCACATGATGGGGCTGCCACTTCTACAGTGAAGTGAGGACTGCTTTTACATGAGGAAGCTCCCTCCCCATCCCACTGCCTGGCTGAAGAAAATTCCAAAGTTACTATAATTTATTACTGCAGCATGAACCTGTAAATCCTAGGCATCAAACCTGGAATCAAAACTCTTGCCCCAGCCAAAGAGTCACCGAGACTGTTTCAGAGTCATCTCCCTTCACCCTCCTCTCCTCTTCTAACTATATTAACTCGGCTGGACATTGCTGGTATAACTCAGGGCACTCCACCACAGGCAGGCAGGCTGTCAATTAGAGCCCCTCCTGTGGCCCTGTCACCTTTTATACTGCCATCAAACAATTGGTAATTGGTTTATTATTGTCCAATGTATTGAGATAGTGAAAAACTTTGTGTGCCACCCAGACAGATCATTTCAAACACAAGTACACTGAGGTAGTACAAAAGGAAAAACAGTAACAGAATGCAGATATAGAGTTACAATTACAGAGAAGGTACAGTGCAGATAGACAGTAAGGTACAAGGGACATGACGAGGTAGATTGAGAAATCAAGAGTTCATCTTTATCGCATAAGAGGTCCATTCAAGAATCTTATAACAGCGGGATAGAAGCTGTCTTTGAGATGATACAAGCTTTGTATCTTCTACTCATTGAAACAGGGGAGAGGAGAGAATGACCAGGATGGGCGGGCTCCTTGATAATGTTGGCTGCTTTACTGAGGCAGTGGGAAGTGTAGATAGAGTCAATGGAGGAGAGGCTGGTTTCCATGATAGGGTTGTGCCCCACAACCCTGCAACTTCTTGCACTCTTGGGCAAAACAGTTGTCTTACCAGATAGAATGCTCTCAACCTTCTCCACCTCAGCAACAAGTCAATGATCAGCTCTCTTGTTTTGCTAACACTGAGGGAGAGGTTCACGGTAGTGTAGCAGTTAGCATAATGCTTTTCAGTGCTAGCGATCTGGGTTCAAATCTGGCCACTGTCCGTAAGGAGTTTGTACGTTCTCCCCGTGGCTGCGTGGGTTTCCTCTGGGTGCTCCGGTTTCCTCCCACATTCCAAAGACGTACGGGTTAGGAAGTTGCGGGCGTGCTATGTTGGCGCTGGAAGCGTGGCGACACTTACGGGCTGCCCCCAGAACACTACGCAAAAGATGCCTTTCACTGTGTGATTCAATGTTCATGTGGCTAATAAAGATATCTTATCTTGATACCATGTACTAGGCTCTGTCTCCTTCCAGTACTTTGATGCATCATTTGTGATCCAGCCCAAGATGGGGTGTCATCTGCAAACTAGTAGATGGAGTTAGAGCAAAATCTGACCACACAGTTGTGAGCGTTTAGGGAGTAAAGTAAGTGGCTGAGGACACAGCCTTGCAGGGCACCAGTGCTGAGGATAATTGTGGCAGAGGTGTTGCTGCCTATCCTCACTGATTGCAGTCTGTTGGTCAGAAAGTCAAAGATCCAGTTGCAGAGCGAGGTGCTGAGTCCCAGGTCTCGGAGTTTGGTGATGAGTTTGTTGTAGGAGTCTGACATAGGTGTCTTTATCATCCAAATGTTCCAGAAATGAACGTAGAGCTGGGGAGATGGCATCCGCCATGGAGCTGTTTCAGCAGAAGGCTAATTGCCGTGGTTCAAGGTTGTTTGGGAGGCTGATGTGTGCCAATGACCAACTTCTCGAAGCACTTCCTGATGGTGGATGATGTAGCCACCGGGTGTCAAAGGGTCAAGAGCTACATTTATCCCCAACGTGATGATACCAGTAGAGTTTGTCAGCCCCTCCACCACTGTCACATCCTCAAATGTATGGGAAAGAGACTTCTCCCCAAGGAGCCCCAGTGGTCAGTTGCTCTGGCACTGAGGAAGGTGCTCACTGTGGGTGGGACCTTCCTGTCATTGAGCCTGCAGTCATCCTACTCAACCTTCGTTCCCAGTAAGCTCCACCTCCCCCAACCGCACCATCTGAGAGAGGCAAGTTCGGGGACCAGCTCAATCCTGTTTGGCCTTGGCAAGAAAGCCTCTGCCACCTTCTCCCCAATGCCAGCCTTTCATACAGCTAGTAGGCAGAGGAGACATTAGTGGTAAACCTAGTCTCTATTTCTAGTTAATAATGTAGTCTTCAATAATTTGCACCCTCTCTAAAAATTCCACTTCCTTCCTATAATGAGGTGACCAGAACTGAACACAATACTCCAAGTGTGGTCTAGCCAGAGTTCTATAGAGCTGCAAAATTACCTGGTGGCTCTTGAACTCAATCCCCCCTGACTAATGAAGGCCAACACACCATACGCCTTCTTAATAACCCTATCAAATGTGTGGCAACTTTGAGGGATCTATGAACTTGGACCTCAATATCCTTCTGTTCCTCCACACTGCTCAGAATCCTGCCATTAACCTTGTTCTCCACCTTCAAGTTTGTTCTTCTAAAGTGTACCACATCACAATTCTCCAGACTGAACTGCATCTGCCACTTCTCCGCCCAATTCTGCATCCTGTATTATCCTGTTGTAACCTACGACAACCTTTTACATTATCCACAACCCTCCAACCTTCGTGTCATCTGCAAACTTACTGACCCATCCCCCCACATCCTCATCCAAGTCATTCATAAAAATCACAAAGAGCGGGGGACCCAGAACACATCCCTGTGGAACACCACTAGTCACTGACCTCCAGGCAGAACATTCTCCATCTACTACCACCCTTTGCCTTCTGTGGGCAAGCCAATTCTGAATCCACACAGCCAAGTCTCCATGGATTCCATACCTCATGACCTTCTGGATGAGCTTACCATGGGAACCTTGTCAAACCCCTTACTAAAGTTCATATACACCTCATCCACTGCTCTACCTTCATCTATTTGTTTTGTCACTTGCTCAAAAAACTCAATTAGGCTCGTGAGGCACAGCCTGCCCCTCACAAAGCCATGCTGACTATCCCTAATAAAACTATGCTTCTCCAAATGCTCGTAATCCGGTCCCTAAGAATACTCTCCAATAGTTTGCCCAACATTGATGTAAGATTCACTTGTCTATAATTCCCAGGATTATCCCTATTACCTTTCTTGAATAATGAAAGAACATTTGGAGAGGTATAATATGATTAGGAATAGTCAGCATGGCTTTGTCAAGGGCAGGTCCTGCCTCATGAGCCTGATTGAATTTTTTGAGGATGTGACTAAGCACATCATTGAAGGGAGAGCAGTAGATGTAGTGTATATGGATTTCAGCAATGCATTTGATAAGGTCCCATGCAAGGCTTATTGAGAAAGTAAGGAGGCATGAGGTCCAAGGGGACATTGCGATGTGGATCCAGAACTGGCTGGCCCACCGAAGGCAAAGAGTAGTCGTTGAAGGGTCGTATTCTGCATGGAGGTCGTGACCAGTGGTGTACCTCAGGGATCTGTTCTGGGACCCTTACTCTTTGTGATTTTTATAAACGACCTGGATGAGGAAGTGGAGGGATGGGTTAGTAAGTTTGTGGATGACACAAAGGTTGGAAGTGTTATGGATAGTATAGAAGGCTGTCAGAGGTTACAGCGGGACATAGATAGGATGCAAAGTTGGCTGAGAAGTGGCAGAAGCAGTTCAACCCAGATAAGTGTGAAGTGGTTCATTTTGGTAGGTCAAATATGATGGCAGAATATAGTATTAATGGTAGAACTCTTAGCAGTGTGGAGGATCAGAGGGATCTTGGGGTTCGAGTCCATAGGACGCTCAAAGCAGCTGCACAGGTGGACTCTGTGGTTAAGAAGGCATATGGTGTATTGTCCTTCATCAATCATGGAATTGAATTTAGAAGCCGAGAAGTATTGTTGCAGCTATATAGTACCCTAGTCAGACCCCACTTGCAGTACTGTGCTCAGTTTTGGTCACCTCACTACAGGAAAGATGTGGAAGCCATAGAAAGGGTGCAGAGGAGATTTACAAGTATGTTGCCTCGATTGGGGAGCATGCCTTCTGAAAGCAGGTCGAGGGAACTCTGCCTTTTCTCCTTGGAGCGATGGAAGATGAGGAGGGACCTGACAGAGGTATATAAGATGATGAGAGGCATTGATCAGGTAGATAGTCAGAGGCTTTTCCCCAGGGTTGAAATGGTGGTCACAAGAGGACATAGGTTTAAGGTGGTGGGGAGTAGGTATAGAGTGGATGTCGGGGTAAGTTTTTTTACTCAGAGAGTGGTGAGCGTGTGGAATGGGCTGCTGGCAACGGTGGTGGAGGCGGATACGATAGGGTCTTTTAATAAGGGACTTTTGGATTGGTACATGGAGCTGAGAAAAATAGAAGGCTATAGGTAAGCCTAGCAATTTCTAAGGTAGGGACATGTTCGGCGCAGCTTTGTGGGCCAAAGGGCCTGAATTGTGCTGTAGGTTTTCTATGTTTCTATGAACTATTGATCTCCCAATCTCCCTCTGAGGCCCTTGCACTTTGTTTACCCGCACTGCACGTTCTCTGTAGCTGCTACACTATATTCTGCATTGTGTTTTCTTTCACTACCTCAATGTACAGCATGATCTGTCTGAATGGCATGCAAACAAAGCTTTCCACTGTATTTCAGGAAATGTTGCAATTGAATCAATCCCCCATCAGTGGAGGGAGGCAGTCTGACTGAGGGACAAAGTCATGGATGGGAGCAGAGGAGCAGGCTGCACGTCGCCAAGGCTCGTAGCCAAAACTTCTGGCAGTCCTGGCAGAAAGGGCGCAGAGGGCTGAGGTGTGGGGTGGGGGCTCCCCGTGGAGGTCTCTCTACCTGGGGTAGAGTGTTGTAGTCTCCTGTAATGAGTTTTACGTTGGTTCCTTGACCCCTGAACTGCCTGCCACCTCTGCAGCCTGGAGGAGTCAGCATCCCACGTGTTTAGAGTTGAGGGATTGCAGCCCCCAGTACTTGGGAGACTTCTCAGGCTGTGGTTCCAACAGCCCCGTGGTAGCCGGTTTGTGAGGCGAGG